>NW_006921947.1:1752563-1761948 GCF_000298275.1 Orycteropus afer afer
GGTTCAAACCCACCAGCCACTCCTCGGAAGGAAGGTTGGGCAATCCTACTTCCACAGTGATACTGCCTCGGAAAACCAAGGAGGGGTCGCTATGAGTCGGGGCCAACTCGATGGCACATAACAACAACAAAAACAGCTTACTTTTCCAGTGTGGCACTCTGGACCTATTTCCAGAGAGAGTAGAGCAGAATTTGTTCACAAATTACTGAGTTTCTCTGTTCTAACCTGTATTGTGGCTTCTGTCTAAAACATTGAAGCAAGGTGCTAATCTCTATTTTGTCTATTTCCAAACTCACACAGGTTGGGAAAATGGTAGGCATTCACCAAACACTGTAGTGGTCTAGAGCTAAAGATTGCAAGTGAGACATACAATCAACTGTTAAAGGACTAAGAGAAGATGCTTGAGAGAGAGTTTCTTTAGAAAATTAGTGTATTAAAAAGCACCCAGTATATAGGGATATTTAGAAAACTACATACAAGCCCAGAGCAAGATGCATGCTTACACGAGACCTGAAAAAAAACCTAAACTTTCACCTCAAGCTGATCTCTAGGTTCAGTGTAAGCTGGCTAACTCTTGAAAGAGTGCTCCAGCACATTTGTTGTCGTTATATGCCATCGAGTTGTCTCTGACTCATAGCGACCTTATGTACAGCAGAACAAAACACTGCCTGGTCCTGTGCCAGCCTCACAATCCCTACTATACCTATGCCCATTGCTGTAGCCACCATGTCAATCCATCTTGTTGAGGGCCTTCCCCTGTTTTGTTGACACAGAGCCATCTGAAAATACTGGAAGAGTTTTTTTTGTTTGTTTTTTCTTTTGTTATTTTTTTTTTCTCTTTTTAAAACACATGATGTGAAGGATATCTGTCAAAACACTAGCTGAAGTTAAAGAAACAGAGACTTGAGTGGCCACACACAGAAATACAGTCTTTAAAAAAAAGAAAAACGCTTGGAGAGTCACTAAGCCAATAGACAAACCTTTAAAAGAAGAAGAAGAAGAAGAAAATACTGAGGAAGGGGAAAATCTGATTTCCAAAGTTAATACATTATAATATTCAAATGTCCAATTTTCAACAAAAATCACAAAGCATGCAGAGAAATAGGAAAGAATGTCCATTCAAACAAAATAACATGACAGAAACCATCTCTGAGGAAGCCCAGACATTGAACTTACTAGACAAAGGCTTAAAAACCACTGTCTTGTTTATAACTCCACTTCTTATTAAATATATTCAAAGAGTTTAAGGAAAACACAGACAAATAACTAAAGGAAATAAGCAAAATGATGTATGAAAAAATTAAAATATTGATAAAGAGATACACAACATTAAAAGGAACCAAACAGAAATTCTGAAGCTGAAAAGAACAATAACTTAAATGAAAAAGTCACCGGAACAGTTCAATAGCTGATTTGAACAGGTAGAGTATATTGCAAGTGAATGTGAAGATAGGGAAATTGAAATTATCGCGTATAAGGAACAGGAAAAAAAAAAAAAAGAAAGAAAGAAAGAATGAAAAGAGTGAACATAGCCTAAGAGACTTGTGGGACATGGTGATGCAGACCAATGTGCACATTATGAAAGTCCCAGTAGGAGAAAGAGGAAAATGGCCAGTTAGAACATTTGTAGAAATAATGACAGAAAACTTTCTAAATTTGATGAAAGACATGGAGCAACACATCTAGGAAGCTCAACAACTTCAAATAGGATAAACTCAAAGAGGGTGCACCAAGACCCGTTATAATCAAACTACAAAACATCAAAGACAAAGAGAAAACCTGGAGAGTAGCAACAGAGAAGTGACTTGTTACCTACAAGGGATCCTCAGTAATATTAACAGGAAATTTCTCATCAGAACCACAGAGGTCAGAAGGCAGGAGATAATACACTTAAAGTGCTGGAAGAAGAAAAATAAGTCAGCCACGAATTCTATAACCAGTCAACCTCTCCTTCAAAAATGAGAGTGAATTTAAGGCATTCCCAGATAACTAAAAACTGAGAGAATCCATTACCAGTAAACCTGTCCTACAGAAAGTGCTAAAGGGAGTCCTTCAGGTTGAAATGAAAGAACATTAAACAGTAACTCAAAACACTATGAAAAATAAAATGAAGATCTCTGGTAAAGCTAATTATGTGGGCAAATATCAAAGTTAGTATTATTATATTTTTGGTTTATAACTTCACTTTTTATTTGCCACATGATTTAAAAGGCTAATGCATTAAAATCATTATAAATCTATGTTATCAGGCATACAATATATAAAGATGTAATTTGTGATAATAACAGCATAAAGAGGAGAAGGAATGGAACTGTATAGGAATAGAGTTTCCACATGCTGTTGAAGTTAAATGAGTATCGATTAAAACCAGATTATTATAAATTTGAGTTCTTAGATGTAATTATCAGGAGCCCTGGTGACACAGTGATTAAAATGCTTGACTGCTAACTAAAAAAGGTTGGTGGTTTGAACCCACCAGCCTCTAAGAAGGAGAAAGATGTGGCAATCTGCCTCTGCAAACATTTACAGCCTTGCAAACCCTATGGGGGCAATTCTTCTCTGTCCTATGTGGTCATTAACAGTCAGAATTGACTTGATGGCAGTGAGGATGGTTACTAGATATAATCACCATAGGAATCACAGAGAAGATAACTTAAAAATATACACAAAAGGAAATGAAAAGGGAATCAAAATGGTTCACTACAAAAAATCAATTGAATACACACACAAAAAAAAATCAGCAAAGGAGGAAATGAGACACAAAGAAGGTATAAGATACACAGAAAATAAATAGCAATCATACTCCAAAAATTAAATCATCTAGATAAAATGGAAAAATTCCTGGGAATATACAAACTACCTAAACTGACTGAAGAAGAAACAGAAAATCTCAATAGACCTATAAAAGTGAAGAGATTGAATCAGTAATCAAAAAATCTCCTAACAAAGCAAAGTCCAATAACAGATGGCTCCACTAATATATTCTACCAAACATTTAATGAAGTATTAGCACCAATTCTTCTCAACTTCATTCAGAAAATAAGAGAAAGGAACACTTCTTAAATTATTCCATGAGGCCAGCGTTACACTGATACCAAAGCCAGATAGATGAAGACATCATAAGAAAAGAAAATTACTGATCAATATTGCTTATGAATATAGATACAAAAATTCTCCACAAAATATGATCAAAGTAAATTCAACAGCATATTATAAGAATTATACACCACGATTAAGGGGGATTTACTCCAGGAATGCAATTATGGACCAAAATATGAAAATCAATCAATGTAATACAACATATTAATGGAACAAAGGAAAAAAAAAAAACATGATCATCTCAATTGATGCAGGAAAAGCATTTGGAAAAATGCAACACATTGTTATGTTAAAAAAAAAACACTCAGCAAATTAGGAATAGAAGAAAAATTCCTCAATATTATAGAGGCAATTATGAAAAATCCACAACTAACATCACACTGAATAGTGAAGACTCAAAGTTTGCCCTCAAAGATCAGGAACAAGACAAGGATGCCTGCTGAGCAAATAATCTGAGAAGCTAGACTACATGAAGAAGAGCTTGGCATCAGGATTGGAGGAAGACTCATTAACAACCTGCGATATGCAGACGACACATCTTTGCTTGCTGGAAGTGAAGCACTTGCTGGATTTGAAGTACTTACTGATGAAGATTAAAGACTACCATTTGCAGTATGGATTACAGCTCAACATAAAGAAAATGAAAATCCTCACAGCTGAACCAATAAGCAGCATCACAATGAATGGAGAAAAGACTGAAGTTGTAAAAAATTTCATAGTACTTGGTTGGTTCCACAATCAACACCCATAGAAGCAGCAGTCAAGAAATCAGATGATGTATTGCACTGGGCAAATCTGCTGCAAATGACCTCTTCAAAGTGCTGAAGAGCAAAGATGTCTCTTTGAAGACTAAATTACACCTAACCCAAGCCATAGTATTTTCAGTCACCTCATATGCATGTGAAAGCTGGACAATGAATAAGGAAGACTGAAGAAGAGTTGATGTGTTTGAGTTACGGTATTCACAAAGAATACTGAAAATACCATGGAGTGCCAGAAGAACAAACAAATCTGTCCTGGAAAAAGTGCAGCCAAATTGCTCCTTGAAAGCGAGAATGGCCAGACTTCGTCTCACCTACTTTGGTCATGTTGTCAGAAGGGACAATTCCCTGGAGAAGGATGCCATGGGTGATAAATTGGAAGGCCAATGAAAAAGGGGAAGGCCCTCAATGAGATGGATTGAAACAATGGCTGCAATGATGGGCTCAGGTATAGCAAGGAGTGTGAGAATGGTGGAGGACTGGGCAGTGTTCTGTTCTGTTGTACATAGGTCACTATGAGTTGGAGCCGACCCAACGACACCTAACAAAAGCAACAACTCCACATTTACTGGAGGTTCTAGCCTGAGAAACTAGGCAAGAAGAAGAAATAAAAGGCCTACAAATTGGAAAGGAAGAAGCAAAACTTTCTTTTTCCTCAGATGACATGAAGTAGAAGAGGGTTGTAGGATAATTGATGGGAACAAGTTTCTGGAAGGGGTAGGAAGAAGTAATCATATAAAGATAGATGGAAAGATCACCCTTGCACTAGAGAAGAAATACCACTCCCTTACTCTGATAGTAAGTTTTACAACTAGGAGGGGAAGGTCTCACCCCATTGCCATCCAGTCGGATCTTACTCATAGTGACCCCTCCTTGGGTTCCAAGGCCATACCACTACGGAAATAGATTGCCCAACCTTTCTTCCAAGGAGTGGCTGATGGGTTTGAACCGCCAGCCTTCTGGTTAGTAGTCAAATGCCTTAGGCACTACACCACCAGAGCTCCCAGTATAAAACTGCCTCATAGGGTTTCCAAGGCCCTAAATCTTTACAGAAGCAGACTGCCACATCTTTCTCCCATGGAGCAGCTGGTGGGTTTGAACCCTTGACCTTTCAGTTAGCAGCCAAGTGCTTAACCACTATGCCATCAGAGCTCATTCTCTTAATTACCAAACACCAGAAAACCAAAGTCACTGCTATCAAATTGATTCTGACTCATCACAATCCCCATAGGGTTTCCAAGGTTATAAATCTTTATGGAAGTAGATTGCCTCATCTTCCTCCCACAGAGTAGCTGGTGGGTTTGAACTTCTGACCTTCTGGTTACCAAATGCCTTATCCACTGCTCCACCAGAGCTCCTATCTTAATTACAGTGGCCCAAAAATAGTTAATAATAACATTGATGGCTTATATTAGCTAAGTCCTTACTACGTGTCAAATATTCTTCTAAGTACTTTGGATATTAACTCATTAAATCCTTCCAATAACCTTATAGGGCAGTATATGGATGTTATTATCCCTATTTTACAGATGAGGGTATTGAGAACATACAGGGGTTACTCATGGTAATATGGCTCAGAAGGGTGCCTAGCTGGCTTTCAATATCAGGCAATCTGACATGAGTATGTCCTTTACCATCAGTGGAATAGTAAAAGCCCAGATTTGTCTTGTATACCAAGCTCATGACTCAGACATGTCTCCATTTCCTACTGACAGAGACATTCTAGGGGCTTGTAAGCCAGGAGGCCAATGACAGTCTTTGGAGTGTTTTGCCCCAGAATGTGTTTATTATTCAACTTTGCATCCTTAGATTACAGAACATCAATGATGTTCCATAGATAGCTGATGAATAATTGAAGGCATGAGCAAAGCTGACTTTTTTCAAATCTCCCAAGAGCTTTCTACTTAGGATGGTTGAACCTAGGTTGCAGATTTGGGTGGGAGGCAGCTGAGGAAAGGAGAAGGGATACAAGGACTGATGGCTTCATGAGATACACATTTTGTGAATTTGTCTCTGACTAATCGCATTCTGTAGTCATTTCAATTTTTTCTATCTTCTTTTAGTACAAATTTGTGATGTATTTAAACATATTCCAGAAAATGCTGACTATGACATACCAAAAACGTGCCCCTTCCATCTGATATTTTAGTCCTACAGTCTACTTCCGGGTGCAGCTTAATTTTGGGGCTCTGGGGTGTTTTTACTTAACAATCTCAATGATTTGGTATATTAGGAGAAGTCTCTAAGTCTGAGGCCTGAATTCTGCTGTTCAGTTCTCTATTTGATTACTTTCCAGAATGTATTGAGATCCCTAGCTTGTTCAGGGAATGGGAGAGAGAAATTTGAGAGCTGTTGTCTTGGAAAACATTCTTTCAGAACTAAGGAGACTGCTCTCTGAAATAGTGTGCTTGCTCTTTTCTTAAACAGAGGAAGTACTTACTGCTTGTGTACAAAGTCAAGTTGTACTCTGTAGCCAGGCACAAACTAATTAAGAGGCATTTGAGACAAACACTTATGATGTACCTAATTTATAGGGATTTTGAGGACTTACAGAAGCAGTGACAACTGACCCCAATCCTCTAGCAATGTGTCATCTTGCTGAGCAAATAAAATACAGCACAAAACAAGTCTGAGCAACACCAATCAACTTTTGTCTATATAAATATGCAGCTAGGTATGAAATTGTGCCATGGAGACCAGGAGTTCTGAGTAGGAGGAGATGATGGCTGAAGTACAAGAAAGGGGTGGGAGATGAGTGCGAACTTGGAGTATGGGTGGAGTTTACAAAGGCAGCATGTACCTCTTGATGTGCCAAGCAACCTGTGAAGTGTGTTACATGCATGATCTCATTTATTCCTTTTCTCTAGATCCAAAAACAAAGGTTGGAGAGGTATGGACAACCCAGGCTAATGCCCCCAAAAAAGACTCCCTTGGGAATACTCTTGCCTTTTGACTCAAGGGACTTTTTACCTCTACTAGCAGAGGATTTGGGAATGGGGGTCATTTATCATCAGAGGGCTTTCTTTTTTACACCAAGGCTCTGTTTTGTCTAGTATAGCACACAAAATTAGATCCTGTTTAAAACATAAACCAGTCTTATCTCTAGTGTCGGAGGATCATGGGTATAAACTCCATTCTGCTTCTTTAACCAACCATCCAAACTCTTTTGTCTTCAGACTATAACCCCCAGGTCACCCAGTGATGTCACTGCCCATTACCATGAGCCCACAGGAAGTTATGGTGTCTAATGGGAGAACCACACCCTCCATTTCAAATAAGAACTCAGCTGTGGTGAATGAGAGGAATCCATTTGGCTTCTTCACTCTCAGAGGGACAACCCTACTCAGCTTAGCCTCAGAGACCTATCACACTGTGGAGGACAAGATCTATGTTATCCACATCTTGACATAGGACATAATTCTCCATCATTTAAAAAGCTTTGAATAATGCAGAACTTTAGGGTCTTTGAATTTGAGACAGGATATGCAGAAGAAGGAGTAATAATGTAAATTCAATGCTTAGTTGCTGATTATACTTTGACTAGAGACTTACACTCTCTATAAAAGAGAGCCATGACTTCCCCATCTCCCCTCTTCTGCCTATGAAGAAATATATCACTTCCCTTGTGAAAAAGTATCTCTTCTCCTTTCTCTTTCCCCTTTTTTCATGCAGTTTTTTGCCTCTTCCATTACACTCCCTAATTTTATTCTTAGTATTACATTATATTGTAGATAGTCTTGTCCATGTCTTTCTGCCATGACAGATTATGAGTTTCTTGAATGCACAAATCAAGTACATTTTTATATTCCCAGAACCTTACAAAGTACCATGACAAGTGTCCCATCCACCTCCCCATGCCCTTACCATTTGTTGCAAGAAGAACCTGACTAACGAATTTCTTTGCTTGAGAGCTTTGTCTACCCAAGTTACTTTGCCCACCCTATGGCAGATTAGGAATGAGGATAAATTAATGCCCCTTCCGAGTCCCTCAACTAATGGCCAAAAGGAGTTGATACCCCAGCTCCCTGCCCTTTGGGGAGAAGAGCTCAGAGGAGTGTTTCTACACTGGCTTCCAGAGTTGGTCATGGGATAATGCTTCAGTTGACATCAGAGGATAACAGATCTGCTAAAGCACCCTTTCTTGAATTAAAAGCCTTTCCTGCCCTGTCTCACTCTTCCACTTCCCAACTGGTTTATCATTCACTTCCCTAATAATCTACTGTCACCAGAATCCTTGCCTCAAGGGGAACCTAAACTAAGAATGCACCCAATATACAGTAGCAGTCCAATAAATGCCCTTTTAATTAAACTGAATCACAAAGATACATAGTGTAGCATGAGATAAGAGACATACAAATGTGTGGCTACAGTAGTGTGAGGTGCTTATCAGTGGAGTCTGTGTACATGGAACCCCAAAGAGCACCATGATTTCGGGTTTCCCTCTGCAATAGGGAAGCAGTTGTCCTAGTTGTTAGTAGGGAAGAGTGCATGTCAGGAACTGTGGCTTCTATTTTTAGACCTCTTGCTGATATAGAAAACCTCTGTTTCCTAACAGTACAATGGTAAGCTTCCCACCCTCAGAGAAATGGTGCAGAATGCTTAATGAGGAAGCAAGTCCCATTTGTGGAAGCCACAGAGGAACAGAGGAGGGAAATGAGAGCTTAGATACTGTTCGCTGGCAGACAAAGTGCTCTAAGATCTCTTTTGACAACAAAAGAGAACGTGCCGGGTTCCCTGGAAATGCAATGCCATGAACAGAATTTTGGTCTTCATGCTTCCAAAGTCCATCTCAGAGCCTAAGACTTCCAAAGGGTATTTACTGCTGTTTTTGTAAACCTCACATTAAAAGATAATTTTCCCCCACAAAATGGGTAAATCATGACTTTCATACAGATAAAAACAGCACATTAGATATTTTAACTCATTAATTAGTGAGAGAACCAGACAGATGATATAACCGGTGCAAAAGAGAATCCAAGCAAATGAACACATTTCTAGGTCAGGAATAGTAAAATGAATGTGCAAATGGAGGCAGACCAGCTTCTTCCACACTGGGGGAGGGAATTCGATTGGACAGAATTTGCATGTCCATAGTGAGATGTTTTGCGTTGCTCTAAGTTATACAATTTGCAGAGCAACTATGATTATACAATGAATCAGGGGCAGCAGACATGGAAAGGTGTGCACTAGACAATGTGCAGTTTTCCACTAAAACACAATTTTTCTCTACATTCATAGTTGCTAGATTTAATTATGCAATCCTTCAATAAGAAAGGCATTCATTTTTTTTTTTTCCTGGAGTGTATTTAAGCTTTTAAAATCCAAGTCTTTTTCTTTAATTATGTGAGTTGGGATGAGAGTAACAAAATGCAGGGCAGAGATATGGTGCTTAAGAATAGTTCATCGGATCATTAACTGAAGGGAAAAGGACGCTCCTGCCTTGATAAGAAAAGGTGATGGTAAGAGAAAATAAGTAGCTACCATTTCACACACATTATCTCATTCTGTCCTCCCAATGAACTTGA
>NW_006921947.1:1764754-1765735 GCF_000298275.1 Orycteropus afer afer
TCCAAGGAGTGACTGGTGGGTTTGAATTGCCAGCCTTCTGGTTAGCAGTCAAATGCCTTAGGCACTATGCCACCAGAACTCCTGTGCCTGTAAAGAGAGGCCAAATTTAATTTCCTGATGAATAAACCCAACAAAGGAGTCTAAGTTCCATGATACTGCTACATTTCCATTCAAAGTACACTTAAATATTTTTAAAAATTCTTTTTGTTGAATATGCAAAAGAAACAAATTTCTAATGAGAAAGTCATGTAACTATGACTGAGAGATATTTTAATATGATACTGGTCTGTTTGGTGAAGCAGAGGAATAATCTGAAACTCAGACTTCTGGTAAAATGGCAGACAAGCAACACAGACCCTCTTCAACAAAGAAAAGAAAAACCAATTGACAGCAATACAGAAGATAATCCTGGAGCCCTGAGCTTTGGGAGGAACTATACAGAAGTGGATTAGGCACCAACTAGTGGAAAAACCTGACAGAAAACAGTGAGCACAAAGACAGTTGGAGCTGAGGACTGTCAACTACTCCGACAGGACCAACAGCCTGAATGGTAGTGAGTTCACAGGCACAAGTGGCGTTGGGACCTGAGAATTGACCTAAAAAAGATCAGCCCTGGTCACCAAGGGCTGCAGGGATGACTGCGCCGGTGGCCTATGACTATGAAGGGAAACAGCAAGGTGGGAGACAACCTGAGCTGTTGACTTTCCACTGTCCGGAGGGTGCAGCCATTTTTATTATTTACACACACCAGCTATTTTGGATATTTAAAGTGACCGAGGGTGCAGCCATTTTGAATGTTTATAAGTGGCAGCCATTTTATATATTTAAAGTGACAGCATTCTCATTCGGATTCCAGGGACCTAGGAATAGGCTTTGTTTGCTAAGGGTGGCTGGGACATACAAGAGGCTGACAACAGGAAAGGATACAGGTGGTGAGTGTATAAGTGCTGCCCACTAGCAAATAGAGGAGCACAGCACAGT
>NW_006921947.1:1768244-1768937 GCF_000298275.1 Orycteropus afer afer
TTGACCCATGTCACTTTAGTTTTGTGTATTTCACTGTACATAAATTATATTTCAATAAAATGCATTAAAATAAATGAGAAAAAGAATAACCTGAACCTCATTTCATTATTACATAAATATGATCCTTGTTGAATAACTTTTCCACCCATCCTGCTATCTTTGCCTTAAAAAGAAGTTATTGATTCCCAACTGCGGGTGATTTTTGCTCCCACCCCTGCCACTCCAGGGGACATTTGGCAATAGGTGCATACATTTTGGGTTTTACAACTGGGGGGTGCTACTGGCATCTAGTGGGTGAGGCCAGCAATGCCGCTAAACATCCTACAGCGCACAGAACAGTTCCCCGTAAGAAAGAATCATCCCTCCAAACTGTCAATAGTCCTGAACGTGAAAAACCCCAGCTTTAAATAAAGGAGCTAACAGCGATCATTTCAAACGTGTGGTAGCTACACGGGTTGTGCAGACACAAAGAACTCTTATACATAATTGCCAGAATCAAGAACGTTGTAAAGGTGGCCGGACCCTGCCAAAAAGTGTTGTCGAGCTGAGAAAATAGTTTCTGGAGAGAAGAGAAAGGACATTGGGTGAGATAAGCATCATTTCAGTAAAGACCAGCACAGAGAAAGTTGGGACATGTAAGTTGTAGTACCAAAACTTCAGTCTCCTCTATACTAAAATGGCTTTATGTGCTTC
>NW_006921947.1:1769166-1783317 GCF_000298275.1 Orycteropus afer afer
TGCCTTAGGCACTATGCTACCAGAGCTCCCTTATTAAGCAACTATTATGTGCCAGACACTGCAGCATGTACTTTCCATACACTGCTACTAATTCTTACCATTACTGTGCTAGTATGCATTATTAGTCTCATTCCTACAGAAGAATTGACAGGCTTGGAGAGTTTCTGTAATATGTTTAAAGTCCACAGATGGTGATAAAGACAACAGACACTGTAGTCACCATGCTTTACATATACCTCATGAGTAATGTGACTCAAAGTGCAGGCTTTCTCAGGACAGTCCTGGTTTATGCCCGGTGTTCCTGTGTGTAAATAGTAATAGTTCTCTCTTCCACTCTTAAATGTGATCACCCTATGATGGGGTGGTGGCCCATATGTTTTCCCTTCTCTTTAAACCATGGGGAAACTCACAGCATGCAAAGAAAGAAGCTTGCTGGCACTTTCAATCCCTCTGACATGAATCTGATTTGCAGCATGCCCATCTGTCCCTTCACTTGTCCTTGTGTGGCACACTTGACACCTGGTAGCCATTAGTGGGCAGGACTCACAGAAACTGCCATTTGGTTCGCAATATTTAAGCTGCCTTAGGTGCTAATTAATTGTTTTGTCTGGCAAATTCCATCAACAGGACTGGTCCAAAGCAAATGGTTGGCCAGACTATCTCACTGGGCTGTGGGAAGCAGTAATGCCCAGCTCCTTTTCTCTGAATATTTTGTTCTTTGCACAAACCCAGTTGTCGGTAACCAAACTGAAATATAGTAGGTCTGGAGAAGCCATCTTGGGCATATTTTGGGCATAAAGGAACAATGGTATATAATTCATTCATGGTGAATTTTAAACAGCATTAAAATAATAATACAATGAATTGGATTGTGTGGTCATTTCTAATTCTGTTCATGACATTTAAAAAATTCCTATCATCATTTCTCCATTCTTCCAGATTGTTGTTCTTGTTAGTTGCTGTCAAGTTGGCCCCTGACTCACAGTAACCACATGCACAATAGTCCTGTGCCACCCCCATGATTGGTTACACATCGGACGGGTCCTGTGCCATCCCCATGGTGACTGCATATCGGATACTGATTTTCAGAAGTGCATCACCAGGCCTTTCTTCCTAGTTTTAGTCTGGAAGCTCTGCTGAAACCTGTTCAGCATGAGGGCAACACAGAGTCCTCTCCTGACAGATGGGTGGGGGCTGTGCATGAGGTTGATTGGCCGGGAATTGAAGCTGGGTCTGTTGCATAGAAGGTGAGAATTCTACCCCTGAACCAACACTGCCCTGAGATTACATGCCTCATATCCCCCTAGACAAGAATAGTGCCACCAAGAAAAGCCATGCCCTCCCCTTGTGATCCTCTGCCCTCCAGGCCCTCTCTCTGTCATGGGCATCAAAGGCAACACGGGAAGCCATCAGAAGGAACAGTGCTTCCCCATGTTCGGCGATCACAACTCTGACCCTTGACGCTGCATCTTCTTGCCTCGCTTCCTCTGTCTGCGGTACTTGCCTTTTGTCTCTTGAGCTAATGGCAAGAATCTTTCTGGTGGATGAAATCTTTCTATTCCAAAGAGATTTAATTTTTGCTTAAATCAAGCACATATATTTATTATTCTATTCCCATCCAAGGGCCACACACTAAAGCAACTGCGACACTTACAGGACACAGTCAATTATTTAAGAGGAATAAAAAGTAAAATGAAAATGCCATCTTATCTATTTGTGTCAAGAGAGAAAAAACATTTTTTTTTTCATGATGGAACTCAAAGATTGCCCTCTGCTCCAGTGTGACATTTTGCCTTTACATGATGTTGGAAAATAACTAAGGCAAAACTAATCAATACGTACTAGTTGTCTTGGTGTTATACAAGAACGCCTTTTCTTTCCTGATACTTATTTTTAAATAGAAGCTATCATGAGGTTTCTTTAAAATATAATATTTATTGTTAACTTAGAAAGTGTTGGTCAATACACAAAATATAGATACATCAACCAGTATATTTGAATACAGTCACTATGAATAATAGATAAAATTTTCATTATTATGGTAGAAGTTGTAGTACCTAAGGCTAACCAGAAGGCTGGTGGTTCAAACCCACCAGTCACTCCTCAGAAGGAATATCGGGCCATCTACTTCTGGAGAGATACTGCCGCGGAAACCCAAGGAGAGGTCGCTATGAGTTGGAGACGACTTGACGGCACATAACAACAAGAAGATACAGAAGGCTGTTACCGTTGATGGCTTTGTTAGGAGCAATGCCTGAGTTATTATATTAAATACAGTGACTGAGTCAAGTATATGAAGTATTTGCTGTCCACATTCTCTGGCCCCGTCCCCATTCCATACTGCCTCATAGCTTTTGTAACAATAGGGTGCTCTGGGCCTGGCTTGATGGTTTTCACCTGGGTACACTCCAGTGCAGCTGGCCCCAAGGGCCGCATTTCCCATTCAATCTTTCCGCTAAAGTGGACTTCGTTCACGCTACAGAGCACATCAGACTTATCGTAGATAGTCCGACAGATGGTCCCTGTGCTTTTCTATGTCCGCAGCCAGCCTTCACTTCCAGACATGAAAAGACCATGGAATTTCAGAAAATTTCTGTTGTTCTCCAACTTCCAAGAGTCCAGAGCAGGGCTAGGAAAACTGTGGCCCAGGGGCCAAATCCAATCTATGGACAGTTTTTGTAAATATAATATTGGAACACAGCCACAACCCTCTGTTTACATACTATCTGTGGTTGCTTTCACTACGAAGGCAGACTTGAGCAGTTAGGACAGAGATCTTGTCCTGAAAAACCTAAAATATTTGCTATCTGGCCCTTTACAGAAGAAATTTTCTCAACTCCTGGTCTAGGGCAGTAAGTTTTCAAGAGAATTTTATTATTATTATTATTCACCAAATCCAAGTGACTCATCCAGTAATGAATAATTTCTCAAGTTGAATTGCAAGCAGAGGCTATAGCTCGAATACCTGGGTTATATTTCTAGACTAAAGAACCATCACACAAAGATTCAGTCTTAGACAAATAGCTGGTAAAGGTTAAATTGGTCTTTGTTCTGTTTCTACTGCTTTGTCATGTCAGGCAGAACTCTGTATCCATCCCCCAATAAGAATTTCTGTCCTTGGCAGGAACAGGATTTTAACATAGCCCTGGGGTGGTCTTTTAATCCTATTTATAGTTCTATTATTATCATCTAAGATATAAATGATGGGAGCTCTGGTAGCGTAGTGCCTAAGGCACTTGACTGCTAACCAGATGGCTGGCGGTTCAAACCCACCAGCCACTTCTCAGAAGGAAGGTTGGGCAATCTACTTCCGTAGTGATACTGCCTCGGAAACCCAAGGAGGGGTCGCTATGAGTTGGGTCCTACTCGACGGCACATAACAACAACAACAAGATATAAATGAATAATCTGGATCAGCATTTGTAAAATTATGTTTTACAGACTGTTTCCCATCTTTGAAATGTGTCCCATGAAAAAAAAAGAAGGGGCTATTTGAAAAAGAAAAAAAAAAAATCTCCTATGGTCCAATGTGCTTGGGAAATGATGACACCCAAGTGTTTTCTTCTTCAGGAGCACCATAATCCACACGAGGGTCGTAACAGCTTTGGGAAAACCTACATTAAAGATACTGGCTTCCCTTTATTCAGCAGGGTTTTCCAAACTTAATTAATGGATTACAGTTAAGATTTCAAAGAGAACTCATGAAAGAAATATATGTTGATCTTGAAAGGGACTAAAATGGTTAGCAGCCCCACTCCCCTGGGAGTCTTGTTAAAGGTTCAGACTCAGATTCAGCAGGTCTCAGTGGGGCCTGAGACGGCATTTCTAATGAGCTTCCAGGTGGTGCTCACTCTGTTGGTCCTTGAACCACACTTGGAGTCGAGGGGATATCATAAATGGAGACAGCACCGTATGTGATCCTGTTCCTTACTACAGCCAATTTGATCAACTGATCCAAAAATAAAGATGCCAATGGACAATAATAGATAATTCCATGATCCTCCCCAGGTAACATACTTGTAATTTTATATGGATTTCTAAGACCGTGTTTTACTCCAAAGAAGCTATTCTGAGAGAATTATATATAGCAACAAAGCAGGATTTCTAAGACCAGCGTCTTATTCCAAAGAAGCTACTCTGAGAGAGTTACATATAGCAACAAAGAGGATCCTATGGGCTGGGGCTTGTCAGCCTTTGTGCTAGGGGTCAGGGAGAGGAGGCTTCTGCCAAATACGTTGAAAGCATTCCCAATCTATTTTTCACTTCCATTTCTAATTGAATTACATACTTGGTTTCTAGCCAGACCGCTCTTTCTCATATGAATAAGGCAAAAGAAGAAAGGAAGAATGAGAGGGAGGGACGGAGGGAGGGAAGGACAGCGACATGTGACACTAGATGTCTATATAATTCGTCTATCCAGTCAGATTCTCATCCAACTCCCTTTACAGCAGCATCGGTTAGCCAACAAAGCATTTAGGCAAGGTTAGCTAGTGTTAACCATTTCTTTCTATAGTTTACAGAACCATTCGTTCACTGATGGTCACATCTAAGAGCATGTCCTTGTTAATCAGAACACCTGAGCAGATCTCAGGAGTTGCATATTCAGGTAGCTTCTATCATTAGGGTTTCAGGCGTTTTACCTCTGTGGCTAAAAAAGCATTCCTAAAGTTACTCGATTTCTGCCCCTTACCAATTCTGTGACCTTGGGCAAATTATTAAACCACCTCTGTGCCTCAGTTTAAGGAGCTCTGGTGGTGTAGTGGTTAAAGTATTCGGCTGCTAACCAGGAGGTTGAAGGTTGGAACCCACCAGTCACTCCCTGGGAGAAAGATGAGGCAGTCTGCTTCCATATAGACTGACAGCCTTGGAAACCCCATGGGGTAGTTCTACTCTGTCCTCTAGGGGTGCTGGGAGTTGGAGTTGACTGGATAGCAGTGGGTTTGGTTTTTCATTTTGGTACCTCAGTTTCCTCCTCTATAAGACAGAGGTAATGATAGCGCTTGATCACTGGATGACTGAATGAGATGAATAAGGCACTCATAGGCACATGCCAAAACCGACTCATAGTGACCCTTACAGGTTTTGTAAGGTGCTAAATCTTTACGGAAGCAAACTGCCTCCTCCTTCTCTCACAGAGTGGATTGTGGGTTTGAACCGTGAACCTTTTAGTTAGCAGCTGAATAGCCCACTACACCACCAGAGCTCCTTCACAAGCGTACAGAGAGATGGTAGCATGTGTCAGCTCTTGTGATTCCATGGGCTAATTCCTCATTCAGAAAAAAAAAAAAAGCTTTTTTTTCTTTCTAAGGTTTTCTGTGCAAATGCAAATGTACTGTGAGACAATGCACAGGATTAAAGAGGTCAGATGTGAGGAATCAAATCATCCAAGGAATTTACAGACCAATGGAAATCCAGTTAGAGCACGGTTAGCTGGTCAGGAGGGAGAGGACACTGTGTAATGAAGGCAGGGCTGCGAAGGGGTTCAAGTTCTGAATGGTGAGAGACCACAGGGTCTTCCCTTTTCTAATTACTTGTGGCGTGACTTTAGGCAAGTTACTCAACCTCTCTAACCATCATTGGTAAACAGTTATTGGAGCAATATATACATTTTAAAAATTCCTCTTTAGGGAGGATTAAATTAGATCATTTTAAAAATGTGATTAGCATAGTACCCCAGTATGTGCTAGTTTAAAAAAAAATATTTTGAATTACAGCAATAGACTCCCACTGCCAATTACTGGGAAGGATGAAAACAAATACATGATGGGCTGCCCCAGCTTTCTAAATGCTTCCAAACCTGTTGGGGAGGCAAAAAGTACAGATAATGTACAACGCAAGACAACCCACCTTTGAATTTTTAAATCTCTCCTGTTAAAATGATCTTTCTCTTTTTCCTGTTTCTTCTCTCCCCATCATTCATTTTTTATTTATTTTACATAGAAGAATTCATGGTAGTTTTCCATCTCCAATTGTATGGTCCAAAAGAAAACATTTTATGGTAGAGAGGGAAAAAAAAGATACACAATTTCTTGTGACTTGCCTCTACCTTTTCTAATTTATTTTTTCTTAGCTGAAAAAATGTATTTGTTACAGAACAGAATCGCATGGCCAAGAATGAGAAAGACTCGTCTTTGTGTTTTGGTTTTTATTTCATTATTATTATTATTACTATTGATTAACCAGAAGAGAAAAACGAAAGTAAGCAGGGTAGGAAGTAACCATGGAGAAGAAGTCATCTCGGCAGACGATGACATACGAGGAGCTGGCAGACTAGAAGGACTCAGAGGATTTCAGAGGAGATAGGCTGAAAATCGTGTGGGAACAGCGAATGCCTGTGACTCTGTCTCTATGAGCGTTTTTTTTTTTTAACTGAACACACTTACTTTTTTTCACTACAAACAGAAAAATAGTATCTTAAAATGAAAAACAGATTAATATATCTCTTTTACCAAAACTCCTTGATCCCTGCTTGGGGAGTTAAATGAGCTATTTTAGCCCAAATTTCCTTTCCTCTTTTCAAGCACCCAACATAGACTCCTGGAGTTTACAAACACATGGTCACATGCTACCACAGCTTGTGTTTTTACTACCAGCCTTTGAGCAAGGCCTCAAGCCAAACTCCTCTTCATTCAGATCCTGCCGGCTTGTGGGTCCAGAGCCAACCGTGGTGTAGTTTGTACCCAGTGTGGGATTACCCAATACACAAGGTAAGCATGGGTTCATTTGTGCTTACTTGCTCATTTGTAGTGAACGGTTTCCCATTTATTCATCACATCAAAGATTCTGCTTTGAGACACGGCGGGCCTCTGTCTCTTGTCCAACCCCAGAGCACCTTCCTACAGAATCAAAGCCTCTTTGAAAATTGACAATCCCAGGCAGGGACAGAGGACCCCAATGTGGTGAAACCCTTGTGAAATTGTCCACTACAGATTAAGCACAAATAAGCCCCATGCTTAGCTGGCATATTGGGTAATCCGCCCTTGCTTACACCAAGGTGTTTGGCCTTTGTCCAGGGAAGAGAGACAAATTTCCACAGGCAAGTAGTGGATGAATAGATGGCTAATGACAATACTTGTTACCTTGGAAAGTAGTCCAGAAAACTTCATGAAGGCAACAGGCATATTCCCCCACAAAACATGAAGGCAGTCCAGAAATAATCTTTAAACCATCAACCTCAAACCAAAAGGTTTCCCAGAAGTCAGGTGCTCTGGGGTTGGACAAGAGACAGAGGCCCGCCATGTCTCAAAGCAGAATCTTTGATGTGATGAATAAATGGGAAACCGTTCACTACAAATGAGCAAGTAAGCACAAATGAGCCCATGCGTACCTTGTGTATTGGGTAATACCACACTGGGTGCAAACTACACCACGGTTGGCTCTGGACCCACAATGGCAGGCTCTGAATGAAGAGGGATTCGGCTTGAGGCCTTGCTCCAGAAATCAGTTTAGCCTAAGTAGTAAAGTCTGTCTACTTTGAGCATTTTGCTCTCTCAAACATTTATCTGTAGCTGATCCAACTGACAACAGCATCTCGAAAGGATGGATGAGAAGCTTAGAGGACAGTGACTTTATGTTAATGGTGGTAGAATAATTTGGAAAATGATAGCTGGAACAGTTCCACAACTTGAAGACTATAGACAATGTCACTGAATTGTATGTGTGGTATTTGTTGAAATGGTATACCCTTTGCAGTGTATGTTTTCACAAAAATATAAAATTAAAAACAAAAATAAGTGAAGGCAGAAATCAGTGATTCGCATGTTGGCGAAGGGCAAGAGGAAACCAGGGCTGGAGTAAGGCAAGTCCCTGGGTCTCTGGAGAGAAAAGCAGTCTCTTACTTGGCTCCAAATGCATCTAGGATATATAGTAATAGGATATAAAAACAGTTACTTTACACCCAGTAAGGACCTCTGGCGGTGCAGTGGTTAAAGCATTTGGCTGCTAACCACAAGGTCGACAGTTCAAACCCACCAGCTGCTCTGCAGAAGAAAGATGAGGCAGTCAGCTTCCATAAATATTTACAGCCTTGGACACCCACACAGGGCAGCTCTACTCTGTCCTATAGGGCTGCTATGACTTGGAATAGATATGATGGCAGAGGGTTTACAACCTGTGTCTTAAGGCACGATATGGATATCAAGTAACATTCTGTTTGTGTTTATGTCTTAACATAAGTTCATTTTCTTTGTTTTTGCGTTTCTGTATACCATGCTTCATTGGGAGTCAGAGGACATAAAGAAGGGGTTACTTCAGAGGTGTCAAGAGAATCTAAGTAGACCCACTTGAGTAAAGGATGCCACACAGAAGGACATGGATGTTCCTGACCTATCCATAATTTCAGATGCAGCTTCATTTGACCCTATGGCCCAGGCTATTTCACCACCACGGGTGTTGGTGTGTCTATGTCTACAATGCTGGTGATTATAATGTTGATGACCCTAAGGTCAAAGAAAGACCCAAAGAACTATTTTGTTAGCAACTTAAAATGATTAATTCAATTTTATAGTCTTTGGCTTATATTTTCCAAATCCAAAACTCTTCATGGTAAGTTATCATTGCTTCAGTCATTATCTGTAATACTACTGGGAATGCTATTATCACGCTGGACCTTTGGGGACAATTTTTTTTTTGTTTGCAATCTCACCATCATCTTAATTTTATTTGCATCTCTAGCCATTTGCACAGATGTTGATGGAGGTGTATTTTTGCTTCAATGTCTATTGCAATATTCTTATTGCATTCTGCAGGTCCTCCAGTAAACGTTACTTGCAATATTTTTATCAACAGTTTTGGATCGGTCACAGAAACCACCATGGTAAGTGCTAAAATGCCACTGGCAAGAGAAAAACATGACTTGATTATACCATGAACACAACCTGTCAAATTTTCTATTTATTGTTCAACTTGCAGGGCCTCCTGTAAATGTTACCTGCAACATATTTATCAACAGCTTTGGGTCAATAGCAGAAACTACAATGGTGAGTGGGACTGAGCATTGAAGCCATCGTGTGAAGGAATGGGATGAGGGATGTAAGAGCACTGTTGTATATCTGTGAGCCAGTAATTGAATGCCAATTTCCAACACCACTCACTTCTGAAAAATGATTACTTGTTCTCTTTCATTGTGGACAGTCATGAGTCAAGTGTTCATCATTAAAATTCAATAACCTGCTATACATCATGCCAGAGAAATTTTGGAATCATTTGATGTTTGGTTAGTTTTAGGTAAAATTATCAGTAATCAGGATGGTGTATAGTTAAGGATATTTAAGTATGTGCATCTCCAATGTTTCATAATATATCTCACAGTCTGAATGATGCTTGTTATAGTCAGTCTTTTACATGTGGTGGAAATGAAACATAATCCAACCTCTCTTTGCTGTTACAATTAGGATATATGCCAAGGGGCTGACCTTACTATAATACATATATGCATACACATACATATACATACATCATGATGTGTTTTTGTTGGACTAGGAAGGAATTCCAGGTCCATAGCAATTACATCATATGAATGATTTTTCTGAAAAATAACCTAAAACTAATAAAAAGTTTATCATAGAGAATATGTTAACATGGTCTATGTAGGTATAAAAGATCCTATGAAACTCACCAAGAATCCTTATACATGTCATAGTAATGACGTTGCTTATAAAACAGCCTCTTAGATAAGTAGTTTTATCCCACACAGCACTAGGCTATAACCTGGAGATTGCATTTTTGGTGAAATATTTTCTTGGTCTTCATACAATTTATTTCAAATCCTAAATCAATTGGCTGGTTCTAATCTGCATGATTATGTAAAGTATACAGCTATATTGCTGGATTAAATCGAAATAAAATCTAGTTCAGCTTGACTAAGTACTATGGTGGTCGATGTCCTAGCAATACTCAAGAAGTGAGATCATGAGCCCAATGCCTCTGAAAAGTAGAAAACACCAATCCTCTGTCCTCATAAGTTTTCCCTTTTAGGCTCTACTAGGATTGTGTTTAATAAATTACTGCACTTTGTGGTGTCCTTGATGCTAGGAAGAATTAATTTACCTTTTACTGCTCTTTTTCACTGGCAAGATTAGACATAATGCAACTCCATTATCCATTTTCTTATTTCGCTGACACAACATTGTCCAGAAATGAGACTTCCGAGGCTTTGACAGGAGATAGCACATTAAGAATTTTAGCCAAATAAGATCGTTTTGATAAAGTTAGTAAATGATTCATAAGAAAAGCTAAACATGGAAATAATAATCCAGCTTTGGGGTTGGCATTCAGTTTCTGTATCTCCCCTCTTGGGTTTATCTTGCTAACTAATAGAGGGACCAAGCTTCCAGTAGCCCAAATCACCATCACCAGCTTTGCACGATGGCATTCAATGACAATATTTGCACGACCTAATGCTGATTGCATTAATTCGACCCCTAAGTTGCTTTGATTAAATCTCCTCACTTCATTTTACTCTCAATCAAAAATGTAAATGTGTACCTTTTCAATGTTCATTAATGCAAGCAAAAGCAAACCATTGAAGGAGATGAAAACGGAAGCTGTGGATAGCCTTGCTTTCTTCTGTCTTTAACAGCTACTAACAGTATTGAATAAATGGGTTGCTTAGGTGCTTCCTGGCACTTATTAAGGTGCCCTTTGTCATGTTTCCTATCAGAGAATTTGGAAAGTGTGGTTCAAGCGTCAACCGTCTGTCTATTCTGCTATGCAAAAGAGATCAAATCACATGGTCAGAAGAGTGATGTGTATTGTGTTTCTTTTCTTTCTTAGCGTTTGATGTAATTACAAATTTCATTTGGCTTTAAAATTTGTTTTTCTATCTTCAATTATGACTTGGTATGAAACTAAACAAAGTATGTTTTGAAACTCTATCATGCTTAAATCAAACAATAAATCTTCATGACACCTAAGGTAGAAATTTATAAATATCTTCTGTAAAAGGCAAGACAATAAATATTTAAGACATTGAGAGCCAGACAGTCTTGGTTGCCACTACTCGGTCCTGCCCTTTTGGCATGAAAGCAGCCATAAACAATATGTAAACAAATGGGTGTGGCTGTGCTTCAGTAAAACTTTGTTTATAAAAAAACCAAATGTGGTTCCAGGCTTCAGGTGGCCAACCTCTGGTCTAAGGCATTCATATTTAAATGGATGATGTCCAGAGGCTCATAAGAAGTGTGGAACTGCTCCACTGTGGCAGGGTGTTGGCTGCCCAGGAAGCAGGCTTCCAGCTATGCTTGAGGCCCTGCCTGGGAGCCCACCTGATGCACCTGCAGATGGCCATCACAGCCCAAGCCTCCTTCACCAAAACAATGAGGTTCTACTATCCAAGAATTTACCCAGACTTCCACAGTATTTCAATCAGAAAAATCGGACAAAAAATAAACAAAATCAGGCTCTTCCATGAATTGTCTTTAACATGAATCAAACCACCTGATCCTCAACTTAAATGTACAACGATATGATTGTCTAAGGTATTGATTAGTGCTATTTCCTGGGGATAAAAGTTTTGCTTTCTCTACAGTTTCTTGAATGAGTTTTTCCAGCATTGCCTCAGAAGTTTGAGTTTCTAAACATGTTTATTTCCCTCTCTTCCTTCAGGCCCCACTCTCACCCCACAGCCAGGATAGCATTATTGAAGGATTTAGTGTTGGGTGTCTGTTTCAAATAAGAAACAATGATTATCTGTTTCAAGAACTCAACATGACTTTCTTTTGGTGTTACCCAGTCTGTCGCTTATGGTTGATGCAAGTCAACTAAATTATTGTTGGTACTGCCTGTCCACAAGCTATCAGCCTATTTACAGACTCAACAGTACCTCTGATTCCTTTGATGTGTTAGGGTGGGAGATGTGTACCCACAGGACAATGTTCTGTCTATGCTACTCTAAGTAATAATTTCATGGATCCTCATGATGATATACATTATTCTAAAACATACAATCTTGTTTAAGAGACATGGATCTGTTGACAGTTGTTGACAGTTGACCATGTGTTAAGAACAAATTTTGTGTGGTCCCAAAACCCTAGAAGACTATGGAGAAAGAGGTTACATTCCAATCTGGGAGGGTCAGTTCACCAGTTCTTTTTCTCCCATTCCGCTCTGCTTTTTTTTTTTTTAAGCTGCTGATGGCAAGTGGTGAATTTATAAGATTGGGACAGGGGATCTATTTGCAACTTCCTCTTTCCTGACATAAAGGCATAATTTGGGGATATTAGTAATGCCATGTAAGGTTCAGCGTGTTTGCATGCCTTCTGCATGTAGCTCTCCCCAAGGTTGGGCCATCAGAAAGCTGAGAAGCGATGCTCTACACTCTTCCAAATGATGGCCTGGAAGGGTATGGTTGCAAAGTGTGTGCTGTAGGCTTGTGGATCCTGGACCACTACCCATGTCACAGCAGCAGAGCCTGACCCCTTGTTTAAAAGTTGGGAGGTCGAGCTGAATGTGGACATAATGTCTCCATTTAGAGAGCCTCTCCGGAATATGATTCTGGCTCCCCCAAAACTCTACCCTGAAAGGTGAATCCCACATGCTTTGTAGGTTGCTGCTTCAGGGTGAAAGTTGTTTTAGCTTTGATCTGAAATCACGTTCCTGGGGAATTTAGATAAGAAGGGAGACAGCTTCCCATGAGAATGCATGCTGGGCTATAACTGCTGAACCAGCACTGTGGGCTCCCTTTCATTCTATAGCAGCATAAGCAATTCAGAAGACACTAACTCATCTGAGATG
The DNA here is from genome assembly GCF_000298275.1 of Orycteropus afer afer. Lineage (NCBI taxonomy): Eukaryota > Metazoa > Chordata > Mammalia > Tubulidentata > Orycteropodidae > Orycteropus > Orycteropus afer. The sequence continues at coordinate 1,781,899 of NW_006921947.1, forward strand.
GCAAGTAGCTACAATCCTTATTTCTGACCTCTTAAGGAAGAAGCAAGAATCTGCCACAGCCTGACATTTATGTTAAACTAATATATAAGGTGACCGCGATCTCTAAATTAGCAATGCAGAGTTAAAGCTTGAATTCACCATAAGGCAATTGCCCCCATAATTTCATATGCAAGGCTAACTTCCCATATTCAAGGCTAGCACTGATGCAAGGGATGAAAACGTTATTGAAGTGTAGCCAGAAGGAAAACCAGAGTGCCATGAAAGCTCTTTGGGGAATGAACCGAGCATGTCCTTGCCTTTGATAACTTCATAATGTAATTGGATCGAAAAATGCATACATATAAAAATAATAAGAGGATAATGGTAAGGTTTAATAGAAGTGTGTGTGAAACAGAGTGGCAATCTGAGAAAATACTACCCTAAATCTAATAGTGCCAAAATAGTTCCATTTAAGGAAACCATCTTTGTGGGGCTGGCATAGCATTTGAAGGTACCAGAAGTGAAACTTTAAAAATTCTAAATTTGATATGAAATAATAATGTGGAATATACCAAAAACCAAAACCAAACTCACTGCCATGGAGTCAGATCCAACTCATAGTGACCCCTCCTTGGGTTTCTGAGGCACCATCACCACCGAAGTAGATTGCCCAATCTTCCTTCCAAGGAGTGCCTGGTGGGTTAGTACTTGTATAACCTTCAGTTAAGAATATAATGAAGATCATATGACTTGCACATAGCTTTTGAAAAAAAATATTACATATATATATATATGTATATATATATATATATACACACACACACACACACAGGAGCTCTGGTGGCATAGTGCCTAAGGCATTTGACTGCTAACCAGAAGGCTGGCAGTTCAAATCCACCAGCCACTCCTCGGAAGGAATATTGGGCAATCTACTTCCATAGAGATACCACCTCAGAAAACTAGGAGGGGTCACTAAGAGTCAAATCTGACTTCATGGGAGTGAGTTTGTTTTTTATTTACACACACACACACCTATATCTATCTATCTATATATAATATTTGGAACATTTCCATTACCTAATACAATACCTGAATAGTCAATCATAGGAAAACACATCTTAGTACAAGAAAATGTGTCATTTATTTGAAGTATAATCTGCCCCTGGAGCGAGAAGGCAATGGAAAAGAATATTCAGTTTGCATTGAAGCATGTCCCTCAATATTTACGTCTCCTTTAATATTTTATTAAACCTAGCAACAAAAATAAAGACAAAGAAAGACTACAGAGCAATATAACTATTCTCCTGTGATTTGGAATATCATGAGTGAATAAATCTATCTGTAAATAAACAGAGGTGGTGCACAGATAAATCACATGTGTCAAATTTCTACCCTGCCTTGAAAATGTTAGTGGGCTGAAAGAATTACAGATGCACAGAT
>NW_006921947.1:1783417-1793557 GCF_000298275.1 Orycteropus afer afer
ACTTCTTGAGATCTGTGGATGTCCTTTGGTATTCTTAAAGAATCTAGATGCTGCTATTCATTTTAGAATAATGTATTTCATCATAAATAAAATTATGGATAAATTTTGATTCCTATACAAATAGGACAAATATTTCTAATCTAAAACTTGAACAAAAGTCTATGTCATGCAATTGCTGGCATTGTGGCATGAAAGATATTTTGTCCTTTAAGTTCCTTGCTTAAAAATGAGGAGATTAATTTATTTAAAATTAACTCTTAGACATTTCATGGTTCTATTGTGATATGATAGATGTCTTTTGAAAGTTGCAATATTGGGAAAATCTATTTCATTATTTTCTATATGTAAACTTCAAACTAGAAACCAGAAAACACTGCAGAATACTCATGGAAAAGTCTTCTTTGAAAGATGTAAATTAGCTGTGAAATTTTAAAATTGAGATGTTTTTCTTAAAGGTAATTTTTTTTCATATTATATGTCACTAATGTATTCTCAAGGGTCTCTCAGCACACATTTTAGATCCTTCTCAAGCTCAAGGGAGAATTACAAGGATATTCCCTTGGTGATTTTGCTGTCCATTGCTCCCTATCTGGCTTCTCATGGGCTTTCCCATCCTAGGATGACCTCTTGAAAGGTCTTTTAAGGCCTCCCAATGGTCCAAGATATTTAACCCATTCACTTCTCTTATATCCAGGTGCCATTATTTCCCCTACTTTGAGATTCTTTACCTCCAGAATTGGCTAAGGGATGGGATCTCCTCCCTTTCGACTTCCTGTCTATTGAAACAAGCACACAGAGCCCTCCTGATTAATTTCATTAAGGATAACTGGTTGTCACTCTAAGAAAAGAAATGGGTGGATAGTTCCTTCAAACACTGGAGAAGCTGCATTTTTTTCCAGGGAACCTTACAAAAATCTCATAGTTGATAAACCTAATGCAGACTTATCCATAAATTAATTATATTTTTAATAGCTCTCCTTTGACTTTTCTACAAACCAATATCTTTACTCACAAAATACTCCCAAGCTTCCAGTAAATCATGTTCCCAACGAATCATCTGGTCCCTTTGGGCAATTCCCAAAATAAGCAATGGGGAGAACTTGGAGGCTCTTTCATTTCTTTGGTTCATTCACTGGAGGAGAAAGTAAGCAACCAGGATGTTGTGGCTGGGTCCACAACAGCACCCCCTTTTGTCTGAGAATTTGCAGTGCAGGCCTGATAGAAAATCAAAAAACAAACCTACAGCCATCAAGTCAATTCCAACTCATAGTGACCTTGTAGGACAGGCAGAAATGTCCCATGGGGTTTCCAAGGCTATAAATCTTTGTGGAAGCAGACTGCCTCATCTTTCTCCCCTGGAGAGGCTAGTGGGTTTGGACTGCTGATCTTTTGGTTAACAGCCAAATGTGTTAACCACTACACCACCAGAGTAAAATGAATGAGATTATACAGCCTTAAATGACCACAAGTGGCAGGAATGGACAGCTATTGGATCTGAACTATAGCCCAGCCTGACTAAGAAATACAATTGAGGCTGCCATCAGGATGTAGATTATCAAGTTAAGTGACAGGTTCCATGAAACTAAGTATATTCAAGTAGAAGTCCCCAGGAGAGCAGTCAAGATGATTGCTTAGCACAAAAGGAAATGAGCAGACCAAGTGGGAAGGTCAGGGGAGTAGCTGAGGCTCCCAGGAGAGAGGAACATCTTCATCAAATGTGTGCAGATTAGAGAAACATGACAAAGATCTCTGTTTTGATGAAGCATCTTGTTGGCTACTACAGCTACAACACATCCTGAGAGACAATAAAATATTTAATAATTCTGAAAGTAAGAAGCTGTGAGAGAATATTTTGTTAACAAGAAGCATCCTGATATTTATGTTGATGAATTTTAAAGATATTGCTCCATCATGTCACAGTTTTAACAAGATTTCCACTACCCAAATTTCCAACTGAGTTTCCTTCTGCCCAGAGCTTCTGATATTGTGTCATTTCTGATTTGGAAAATGAACGAGTTTTATTTGACTATCTGCCTTCCCAGACTGATCTCTTGACTTCTTGTTACGTTTTTCTAAAATCAGCTTGAGTTAATGTTATTTGGTGCCCATTAATAATTAGATTAAACCCAAAAAATATTTAATATCAAATTCAACCTGATGCATTGTGCTTTGGTTTGGCTGGGTCGTCTTTTCTCTTTCTGCTCTCTGTCCCCACACCACTAGACCTGAGTGGTTTATCTTGACCAAGGTAGACAGCCTGCTTTACTCAGACAAAAGCAGGAGGGTGAGTAAGTGGGAACGGAGATGGGCCTCTTATGTTAGCATGGGTGATAAGGAACTCTTGTGCATGGTGTTTCTGTAGGACTACCGTGTGAACATTTTTTTGAGACAACAGTGGAATGATTCGCGGCTGGCATACAGCGAGTACCCTGATGACTCTCTGGATTTGGACCCATCTATGCTGGACTCCATTTGGAAACCAGATTTGTTCTTTGCCAATGAGAAGGGAGCCAACTTCCACGATGTCACCACTGACAACAAATTGCTGCGGATTTCAAAAAACGGCAAAGTGCTCTACAGTATTAGGTAAGCCTCCATGGCCTGCTCCTTCTCACGTCTCCATTTCTCTGCTGAGCTACAGCTGCCTGATTCTGTGGATAGCATGTATATGAAGATTTGACTTTGGTGACTTAGAATTGGTGGAGAGGGGCAGAGGTTACCATGGTTTCAGAAGTATGATTTGCCACAAATACGAATGTATTTGGTAAAATGGTAGGATTGTTTCAATAAAGGAAGTACAGGCCTTTTAATTGAATTACCATTGAGCATAATGTATAAATTTCATTTCAAATAATCCTGCAATTCTGTGACATTCTGCCATTTAACATTTAACTAGCATGGTCATTGATAGCAATACTTTGGGCTGGGTGAGTGGAGATCTGGTTCCAATCTCAGCTCTGCTTCTAACTAACCATGTGACCTTGACCTCTTAACTTTTCTTGGCCTTGGGCTTTCACTTAGGATAGACAATTGCCTATTTTTGCTTTTATTTTCAAATGTGATCTTCTTCAGAATCTTTACCACCTCAAGTTCAAAATAATCTCTTCCTTTTCTGAACTCTAATAGTTTCTCTGTGTCTCTTTAAGGCTCTTATTTCTTCCTACCTTATATTTTGAGTACTTTTGTACTCATGAGTATAGCATAAGAAAACAGATCTTTGCAATCAGACACATCTAGAATCAAATCCATGCTGTGCCACTCACTAACCCATAACCCTTGGTTTCCTTGATTGTGAAATGGGAAAGACCATATTCATCCATGAGTGTTCTTGTAGGAATGAAAGATACAGAGCAGAAGTCAGCAAATACTTTATGTGAAGGGTCGGATAGTAAGCATTTTAAGCTTTACAAGCTATAGTCTTTGTCTCAACTACTCAATTCTGCCGTTGTACTATGAAAACGCCCATATAAAATATGCAACTGGGCATGGTTATGTTTCAATAAAATTTTATTTACAAAACAGGCAGCAGACTGGATGTCAGCTGTTTGTCATAGCTTGCTGACCCCTATTATTGGGTACATAAAAATATTTGACCTAGTATCTGACCCAGAGTATATGCCCAATAAATAAATGATAGCCATCAGTATTTTAACATCAATTTTCTTTCCAAACTGCAAGTTCTTTGAAGCCAAGGGACCTGGATTTTATCTCTTTTATAATCTCTTCCAAAGGGCTAGGGACAGTGTAATTCATGAGGGATTCTTAGCACTGAATAAATCATAACATTATAAAGGTCCTTAATAGAAATCTCCCTTTCTCTCCAAATTTTATTACTGAAAAAAAAAAAAAAAAAGTGGACAGCCAGTTCCTTGAAAATAATTTGTTCACAAGTTTGCAGACTCGCCTCCATGACAACCTCCTTTCAAAACTTTACAGACAATTTTATTCTGTATTGTGTATGCCAATCTTATAACCAGTCATTTTACAGCTTGCTGATGGCCGACAGCCCCAACATCTATGGAAGGAAATTGGCTGCTCATTTGTGAAAAGTGTCTAAGTCATTGCTTTCATGAAAAACGAGGAAACTTCCTCCAACACCCACTTAAATTTTCAGGAAACACAGAATATTCTGATGGTGATGCTCTTGTTTGGTGTAAGATGCAGTATTGGGCACGACCTAACTTGACGTGAGCTGATGAAATGGGACATATGTAGAGCATGGTGCTGGGAAGGAGAGTTATAAAAAGCTGTGCAGGGTATCAGCTGCTCCAGCTAACGCTCTGGGCCTTGGGTGGCCTTCCCTCTAAATACCTGGCATCGTGCATGGCTGAAATAAAACTAGGGTTGCTGCTGTGTGTGTGTGTGTGTGTGTGTGTGTGTGTTTTATGTTCTATGGAAGTCTTTCCATTCTAGAACCATGAAGAGTAGAAAGTTCCCAGACTTGGATCCAGACGCAATTCTTCGATCTTTGATTCCCAAGTATAGCATACTGCAGGCCCTGAAATACCCTAACTATTGTTTTGGATAAGGAGATCGGCTGGTGTAGTGGTTCACGCATTGGGCTGCTAACCAAAAGCTCGGCAGTTTGAACCCACCAGACACTCCACTGGAAAAAGATGAGGCAGTCTGCTTCCATAAAGATTTACAGCCTTGGAAACATTAGGGGGCAGTTCTACGCTGTCGTAAAGGGTCACTGTGAGTTGGAATCGACTCCATGGCAGTGGGTTGTTGTTTTGGATTGGGTTGGGTTTGTCTGACAGCAGGCTGGTTTAGATTTTTCCTCCATTGGGGGTGTTCTCTGAAATCAGAAGACAGATCCTTGGTGAAGGAGAACAGGCTATGCCATTTGGGGAAACCACAAGCTCTTGACAGTTTGAACTGCAGGAATCTAATTATTTGTCTGGAAGTGTTTTTAATGAGTCAGAAACTGTGCTGGGCCTGCAGAGCCAGAGCTGAATAAGACACGGTCCCTGCCCTAGAAAGGCTCTAGCCTAACAAGGCAGGAGGGCACAAGATGAATTAAGTAATAACAATCAGGATGGAATGAGTGACAGAAAGTGATTCTAACTGCAAATAAACTGTGTGGCCCAGATCATTAGAATTTGGGGTCTGGTACCCAGCACTCCTGTTTATTTGAGTCACTAGGCCCCATCTAACTAAAGTCCAAGGAATAATTAGTTCTATTCTAAGCCCAGCTTCAGGGTCTGACTCAAGTTTAAGGCTGAGCTACAGTTGCCAGTGTCTTAAAAGTGCTGGGAAATCACTGCTGAAATTCCATGAAGAAGGAATTTGCCTGCCTTCTCAGGTTTACAGTGCAAATACTTTTGAGAGATGGAACCCCTTGGCCTAAATTCATACTAGTTTGTAAAAAGCTGATGTGAAATTTATTTCTGAGAGTTGGTTTAATGGCACTGAAGAATAGTGAGAAAGAGAATATGGGATGACTGAGAGGAGAAATGGGATAGGAGAAGGACAGTTGACAGATGATGGAAAGATACAAGGAAAGAGCTAGAAGTACCAAAGACAAACTCATGAATTGTTTCTGCCCTACATGGCTAAATAATTACTTAAGCATTGAACCACGTTAAAAAAAATAATAATGTTCAGTTGTGGTGGCATGTATTTGCATTTTTCTGAATCCTAAAGCAAAGGCTGATAGTATTTCATCCAAGAGCAATTCCATGCTTGTCTTAGCTTTGTAGGAGCAGAGGTAGAATTAACTCTGCATGGAAATCAGAGCTCAAGGCTTTGATGGCCAAACAAAACACAAACACAACTATGCAGTCCATTGACTGCATACCAAACAAGCTCACATTTCCCAAGGTTTTAAATACTTGTTTCCAAAAAGGTGAGAGTCTGAAAAAGGGGATGATAGACAGAATTCCCTAAGACTCCTGAGTCAGACACTGTGGTACTGTAGTAAAAATCAACCACATCTTTGAAATCAAAACCAAAACTCTGTAGCTCAGAGTTAGCAAATGCTCTATCTATTGATGCAGGACACGGTCTTTGTTTATTTAAAAAAAGTGTCAAATCTATTTCTGTTCATTTCTCTTCTGATTTCTTCTCCACTATGCTTCATCATGGGCTATTTTTTATGTCAATTGATTGGTTATCCATGACCAAAGTATAAACAAGAACACCAATTTTGCTTTGTACACCCTCTTTATAGAATCAAATTCTAAATTCAAGTTATTCAAAATGGCTTGAATCTATAGTGTAATAAGGAAGTGAGCTTTGGGTCTTGCACATATTTATTATTGCACAAGCAAGATTTGATGAAAGGATTGTAATAGACTGTAATACAGACAGGCCACCATGGGATATGGTGGACAAGATGGAAGGAAAAGGAGAATGTTGGCAGCTTGTTTCACCTGTCCGTGTTGGTTTGGCTGATACTTGTTTTCTATCTTTACTTCCATTGCTTCAGAGAATTTCCTGTCAGAATTCTAACTGTTACAGAAGCATATGATTTTTTTTTTTTAATTGAAGGTATCTTGCAAAATATCTAATTCAACACCCTTGTTTTATACATATACAAGTGACTTCTAGGAATTAGGTGATCAAAATAATGGAACCTATTCATAGGAAAAGGAGCTCTGGTGGCGGAGTAGATAAGACATTTGGCTGTTAACCAGAAAGTCAGTGGTTCAAACCCACCAGATGCTCCATGGAAGGCAAATGGGGCAGTCTACATTCATAAAGATTTTCAGCCTCGGAAACCTGATGGGGGTCACTGTGAATCCGAATCAACGCGATGGCAGTGGGTTTGGTTTGGTTTGGGTTATTCATAGGAAAGTTAGGATGAGAATCAAAGCTTTTGACTTCTAGTTCAGTGCTCTCATCTTATGTTCCACATTAATCCTCATTTGTTCCACCCCAAGTCCAAAGATGCAAGCAAATACCATTTAAGACATGTAGTTTGGAAACCAACTTTTGGGAGCTCATTTTTTAAAAGACTATTGAAGGAAGAACGTAAGGTTCAGATGAGTACGTAAATTGTCTTCAAATTTTGCAAATGTTTGAAAAGACTATTTGAAATCAAGGAAGATCTATTTGATAGTTTTATATAGCACATGAAGCTCATGTAGCATATCTACTTTCTGAAAATTTTTACTGTCACAGGGATCAAACAGCAAAGAGACCCATTAAAGTCACAAAGTCAACATCCTGCCTTCAAGTAACTGGTTGAGAACCCATTCTATTTCAAAAGACCTTCAGAGAAGGATATTTTATATTCTCTATTAACCTCCAACCTCACTGCCATCGAGTCTGATCAGAGTCATAGCGTCCCTGCTTGGGTTTCCAAGGCAGTATCACTCTGGAAGTTGATTACTCTTCAGAGGAATATTCTCTATTGGGATCCTGAAATAAGTTAAGTTCACCTTGTGCAGAAATTCTTCCTTCTATAACTTAAATAATCTTTGTTGCAACTTAAATCATTTGCTTTTTCCTTCATTTATTAACATGACAAACAAATGACATCCATTTTTTAAGCGATGCTGGGATTACTTCATTATTTTTGCTTTCACACATCTTTGTCCCACCAGAATTAATACACATATATGTTTGGTTATCAAAAACACATTGCTGATATAAATTTACAGTGTATGCCACTTCAACACCAAGGTAATCTTCATCTTGCAATTTCCGGTTTGTTTTATGGCTTGAGGCCCCTACTTAAACCTTATGGTGTTGCGTGCTGTCCTGGGAACTGCTGATACTACAGTGGGCACAGATTTTAGATTCAAACACCTTGGGCTCGAGTCTTTAACTCCAGCACTAGCTGTGTGACTTAGAAGAATTTGTTACCTCTCCTTTCTCAGTTTGAAGAAGATGTCATTTGATTGTGAGTGTTAGGAGAAAACAGCAATGTATTTTTTGCAAATAATGTGGTCAGGTAAATAATGTGAACACCTATAACGCACATAGTGCACACAGGAAACTAATGCAGGAGTGGGTTGTGTGGTTTGCAGAAAACGTGTGACAATCATGTTATTTGCATAAGCATACGGGAAGCATTATATGCATAGCACTCAAAAATGCACTTGCCACATATTCTAGGCTCTTGGCATTTTCTGGAAATGCAGTGATTGTGCTTTGTGTTTCAGCCTCTAAGACAAAGAGTAAACTGACCAAGACAGAAACTCACAAACTCTACACCTACTTTTTGAGTGTGACCCTATCAAGCAGGGGTACTTAAACTGAGGGCTTTGTGAAAACTCCCGGGATTCCTTGGACCTCCCTAAAAGTGTATGCATAGTTTGTGTGTATGTGCATCTAAGCTCTTTTTTGTTTGTTTAGAGGAAACAGTCCTTACCTTCCTTAAAGAAAATAATAACAATTGTTTGCCTTCTGTGTCTTCTTATTTGACAGACCATAAGGGGCCCTTATGCTACCTTCCAACTACAGATAGTTTAAACCATAAATAATTATGAGATGGCTCCTCCAGCAGACTCATATTGCCAAGGCATCTATCTGCTGCCTCACCATCAACCTTTTATCTGACCTGAAATTTACTCCTTTAAAGTGTTTGAAGGTGATTTGCTTGTTAATCCTTCTTGAGTCAATTCACAACTCCAGGTGTTGATGATTCAGTGTTCTGCCTTCCAGTAGTATTTGAATTGTAATAGAGAAATGTTGGGGATTGATGTGCCTTCTCCCTCTGATGATGAATTACAGGCACCACCCAGAGTAGGTAGAGTATAGATTTCTAGACAGGCATCCAACAGTGTTCACCAAACAATCCTATCTAATGACCAACTCTACCCACACACACAAAAAAGGCCAAACTTTCTCATATAGTCTAGCTTCCTTGACTCATCCTATGACTTGATGTAAGAACTTCAGAAGATTCTAATTTTAGTTATAGAATGATTTTCAAGGCATAAGAAAAAAAGAACACTCTCTATATAGATGTCAGAGCTTAAAATAAAATCCACAGTGAATTAAGACCTGCTTAAATGTTACCAATGGTGATGCTTTGATCTAATACACAATTTTAATGAGACATATAAGCTCATATTTTCCATTAGAAGGTAGCTATGAACATTTCTTTTCTATGAACATATCTGAACCATATTTATCTTTATAGCCTATGATCCAGGCAAAATTACATTCTCATTTCCACCTCTGTCCAAATCCTCATTAGTTTTGTGACTTGAATTAATGTAGTAATTAATAGCTATAACATGAACACCCACATCAGAATTAAGCAGTGAGGCTTCAGAGAAGTGCTGAGAAGTGCCATGGAAACCACAATGATCCCCTTCTTCCTAGAGGCAAACAAGGTTGCAAGGGTGGGGATTGCTGGCATGCACATCCACTGGTGGATTCAACAGGAGCTGAGCTGACAAGTAGGGTGGAGGGTATTTTTGGAGAAAGGTCCCCCAAAAAATGTGTAGCTGAGGGTAGAAATCTGAAAAGTGTGTTCTATACATGATAGACTCTTATGAAGTGCTGGAAAACTCTGTTAAGCTCCTGACTGGGTTCAGAAATACACACACATTAAGGGGAATAATATTGGTTCAAACACAACAGGGTAAGGCTCTTACCCTTGCTTGAGGGAAAAAAAGGAACCGTGAAATGAAATACAAATTTCTTATTTCCCATGGTAGTTGGCAAGACCACATGTCCTTGACTGTTTACCTGCTTGGATTAACAATAGCAAGCAGTGGTTTTCCTCCTTGTGTTGGTAATATTCCAAGACATTAACATTCATGAGAATTTGCTCTTCAGGCAATAGCTCAGAGAAGGGAATACCAAAAAGGTGGCTCAGGGCATAGTGAGCTCCATGTGTTCTTCCATTATTTACTATATCCTCCAGGTTCCATCTGTTCATCATTCTGAGTCTCAGTTTCCTTATTTATAAAATGATATTGAACTAGGAGATTAGATGAAGTCTGAGGCTCCTTCTAGCTATCATATTATAAGTCTGCTCTGAAGGGCTTGGGAGTCAGCAAGAGGACATTCTGAATTTCAACTACTTTTGGATCAGTGAGTCCCTCTACCCAAAACTAACAATCCAACTGCTGAAGAGATGATCTCAGTTTTGGTGGGGTAGGGGAGACTGGACTGTTGTTGTTGTTGTTGTTTGCCGTCGAGTCGGCCCCGACTCATAGCGACCCCTCCTTGGGTTTC
>NW_006921947.1:1793657-1810616 GCF_000298275.1 Orycteropus afer afer
CGGAAGTAGGATTGCCCAACCTTCCTTCCGAGGAGTGGCTGGTGGGCTTGAACCTCCAGCCTTCTGGTGAGCAGTCAAGTGCCTTAGGCACTATGCTACCAGAGCTCCTAACTACCCAAAATTTAAGAGACAATTTTAAAACAATCAATATATACTTACACAGTGACAAATACACGAGTCTGAACACCCTGTTGAGAAAAGTCTCAATCACAAACTAAATCATTTGTACCCTCTAATTCAATCAATCCTACTTCCGTAGTGATACTGCCTTGGAAACCCAAGGAGGGGTCGCTATGAGTCGGGGCCGACTCGACAGCAAACAACAACAACAACAATTCAATCAGCAGGAATATCCATGAGATATTATATGTTCATGAATTATAGGTTTATATACTTGTAAACAATTATATAAAGATGGTTGGCTGGGACAATAATGGACCAGATATTTAGGCTAAAGGAAATCATACAGATCTGAGCCAGCAGAGTTGAAGGGTTAGTCTGCTATTACTTATTACCTGAATTTTCTTGTGGCAGGAAGCCAAAGGAAAGTCATAGGCCCTTGTGAGGCTACTCAACTTATGTTAGCATTGACTTCTACCTGGCTCATGGTGCTGCCTTTGAAAAGCTCCCTAAATGGCATTAGTTCCAAAATAAACACACATAATATCACCATGGCTTTTATGAGACACATGAATTACCTTAGTGCATTCTCATAGCATATAAATTGAAGGAAAGCAACTCCATTTTAAAATTAGAACAATATGTACATCTGCAAAGCTCAGCAGTCTCTCTAACAAGCCTTTCCTTCCTAGCTTGTGGTATTTAAAATTCCTAACTAACCTCTGTACTGAAGAGAATATAACATGGATCATTGGGCAGTCATTGAAAGACAGTTGAGGAGGTACATGGACAACAGAACAAATGTTCTATTACAATTTCATTTTAGTAAGGATGTTTTGCTAATTTGAGCAATCTGGTGAAGCATGTTGTTGTTAGGTGCAGCCGAATTGTTTTCGAGCCATAGCAACCCTATGTACAATGACCCTATGAACCCTGTCTGGTCCTCATAATCATTGCTATGTTTGATCCCATTGTTGCAGCCACTGTGTCAATCCTTATCATTGAGGGTCTTCCTTTTCTTCACTGACCCTCTACTTTACCAAACATGGTTCTCCAGAGACTAGTCCATCCTGATACCATGTCCAAAGTACATGAGACGAAGTCATGCCATCCCTGCTTCCAAGGAGCATTCTGGCTGTACTTCTTCCAAGACAGATTTGTTCATTCTTCTGGAAGATCATGATATAGTCAATATTCTTCACCAACACCACAATTCAAATATATCAATTCTTCAGCTTCCAGCTTTTGCATGTATATGAGGCGATTGAAATGAGGTGAAGAATAGAAAGCAATAAATGAGCTAGGGGATGAGTTAAAGACAGAATGTTATGGGAATAGGGCAGATGTCAGGTCTGAGAGTCAGGAAGACTTGAATTCAAATGCAATCTTATTAAGTCACCATAAGAAGTTCTTTAACCTTTCTTTCATCTGCAGTTTTTCTCAATTCCAGATTCACACTGAGTGTTCAATGAATGTCAATATTTTTATCACCCCTGAGTTGGCTGTAGAATAAAGGGGAGAAAATGGGAAAAGATGGTTCTCCCCAAACTCCCTAACTCATCCACATGGACATTTCCTTGCTCAGTACTTGTAAGTACTCAATTCATCTCCGATGCTTAGTCTCAAACAGATGGATACTCTCCTGACCTCAAGCTTCCTTCCCTTGGGAGGCACATAGCTCATTACGGAGAAGACTGGTTGCAATTCCTTTCAGATAATGGCTTGGATGATGATGAGCCTTGCCTTTAAGGCCTTGTTAAGAGTAAGCAGAGGAATTATATTTGGTTTCAAAGGGCTATCCAATCAAGGTTGGACCATTCTACCATCTGATCAGGACTTGGTTCTCTCCCTAATCTTTGCCCCTAAAAAATAGTGGCTAGAGCTATTCTCCTCTGTTGTTGTTGTTGTTGTTATGTGCCATCGAGTTGGCCCTGACTCACAGCGACCCCTCCTTGGGCTTCCGAGGCAGTATCACTACGGAAGGAGATTGCCCAACATTCCTTCTGAAGAGTGGCTTGTGGGTTTGAACTACCAGCCTTCTGGTTAGCAGTCAAATGCCTTAGTCACTATGCTACCAGAGCTCCTAATTCTCCCCTACTTACCACAAATGAAGTTTTAATGTAGCAAAATACCAGAAAAGTCACACAACTCTGTTCTTAAATATCAGTAGATAGAAAGTTACTTTGGCTTTCTTAAAACCATATTTGCTGTTCACAAGCTTGCAAAGAAGCACATTAAAAGTATGATAGTCCCAAACAAAACGTTAAGAAAATTGCTATACAGTGCCTTTCTCTCTTTCTTCACCACAATGCTACTACCAAATAGTTGAGAGCTTAGACACACAGTGGCAGTGGACTAGTCAGTTATCATTACTTTAATGTACAGGCTAATGACAATTATCTTCATGAACGTTTGGGTGTATAAATAAATAAACACTAGATGTGAAATGGCTTTCAAACTTAAAATGCAACATTTTGCAGGCAGTATTGATTATCTGAATCGATATGAGTTCTTCCTAGTGGTGCTCGATTTCACCCTCTCCTATTCAACACCTTCCTAACAATTTCATTCAGGCAATATCAAAACATTTGGAAAAGTTTTAGCTGAAGATTTATCAGTTGCTCTCCAAGTTGAATCCAATCCATATTTGGACTTAATTAACATGAACCAACCATATGTGTGCACATTTTCTGAAGGGACCAGACACAGATGGGAGCAGATATCGTATATTTGTCCTTCCCAAATAGTATTGCTCAATGCATATGGGTATTTTCTGTGATGCCTTTATGTTTAATAAATAGACCTTCCTAGCCAGCCACTAGGAGCTCTGGTAACATTGTCCCTAAGGCACTTGACTGCTAACCAGAAGGCTGGCGGTTCAAACCCACCAGCCACTCCTCGGAAGGAAGGTTGGGCATTCCTACTTCCGTAGTGATACTGCCTCGGAAACCCAAGGAGGGGTCGCTATGAGTCGGGGCCGACTCAATGGCAAATAACAACAACAACAACAGAGTCCCAAGTTCAATGGGGGAAAATGGGGGTATTTTGCTTATTTGGAATTAACTGAGAGGTTAATCTTCTAATCATCCAGCCTAGGAACAACCTGGGGTTTAGGTACAACCTTAGACATGATTGGATTTATCTCTAAATGATTAAAAAAAATGATTTATTTCTAGTGTCTTAGGCACACTTTCTGAGCCCTGTTTTCCTTTAAGTTTCAATCTTCCCTTTGATACTCCCAGTATCAAAGTCTGCTTTTGGGGGTGGGGGTGGGGGATCTGGGAATCTATAAACTCATCTACACAAAGGAGGAAATGACTAGCACTGGAAGTACTGTTGTCTCTGTAATTTGCATCTGAAAAATCATGGGAGCTTTTAGCTAAAAGATCTATTCATTGATTACACAAAGTAGCTAAGGGTTGGAACGTGTTTGAGCAAAGCATTGCTTTGGGATCTTTCTGAAACTTCCAAAAACTTACACACCACCAGTTTTTCAACCTTCGCTTACGTAGAAAGCCTTCCCAGGTGCAGCCAAGGCTGGAATGAGCAGGACCTCCTCTATGCTTTATGAGGTTAGTGAGTCCAAAGCAGCCATTTGCATTATAGTGTTCTCAAAAATTATGAGTTAAACCATTTCAATCCTTGTGTGCCTAGCCAAACTTGGACTAATTATTTTTGTTTTACATGAGGCAAGACTCCAGTGTGGGCACCTTGGGTTTTGGTGCAGGAACATCAAATGACTAGCACAATGCACACTTCCCTGATAAACCTAAAGCTTTCAGAATCTCAGTCTGTAAGGATAGGTTATCTGGTCAACCCAATCAGTGCACATGCTCTTCTAGGCCCCAAGAGAGTAATTTAAAGCCCTTTACTTGATTTGATTTAGATGTGTCCGATTTACATTATCTGAAAATGTTCTTTAAATGTGGTTTTGGAAATGACTTTCCAAATTGAAGAATAAATTCACTATTGGGATATATTCCATGAACCTAGATACTTATTTAAGAGCTCTGGCGACATAACGCTTAAAGCATTCGGCTGTTAACCAAAAGGCTGGCAGTTCAAATCCACCAGCCATTCCATGGAAGAAAGATGAGGCAGTCTGCTTCCATAAAGATGTGCAGCCTTGGAAACCCCATGGGACAGTTCTACTCTGTCCTAAAGGGACGCTAATGAGTCAGAATTGACTCAGGGACCATGGGTTTTTTTTTTTTTTTTTTGGTTTAATGTGCTCTGGTCAGAGCTATCATTATCACCCAATTACAATGATGCTTCAGATCACATGGTTTTGTCTGCATGTGCCACAAGTGCTGGTGTTTTGATAGTTGTTGATTTTGTCAAATGTTCTGGTGTTTTAACTACATTATGATTAGTAGTATTTGTGAAGGAGCCCTGGTGGTGCAGTGGTTAAAGAGCTCAGATACTAACCGAAAGCTCAGTGCTTCAAACCCACCAGCCACTCTGAGAGAGAAAGACATGGCAGCCTGCTTCCGTAAGGATTTAACAGTCTTGGAAACCATACGGGGCAGTTCTACTCTGTCCTGACAGGGTCGCTATGAGTTGGAATTGCCTCGATTGCAATGGGTTGGCTTTGTTAGTGCAGGCATTCCTCGTTTTATCTTGCTTCCCTTGATTGTGCTTCACAGATACTGCATTTTTTATAAATTGAAGGTTTGTGGCAACCCTGTGTTGAGCAAGTCTGTTGGAGCCCTATTACCAATAGCATGTGGTCACTTCATGTCTCTGTGTCATATTTTGGTAATTCTCACAATATTTCAAACTTTTTCATAATACTGTTCCACATTTAATAGGCTATGTTGTTGTTGTTGTTATGTGCTGTCGAGTCGGACCCGACTCATAGCGACCCCTCCTTGCGTTTCCGAGGCAGTATCACTACGGAAGTAGATTGCCCCATCTTCCTTCCGAGGAATGGGCTATAGTATAGTGTAAACAACTTTTATACGGACTGGAAAATCAAAACATTCATGTGATTCGCTTTATCGCACTACTCCCTTTATTGCAGCGGTGTGGAACCAAACCCACAATATCTCCGAGGTATGCCTGTATTTGTGAACCTATATCAATAACTATTTTGACAATGAAGTAGTAATTAAAGGGAAATAAGGAAAAAATCAAGAAAGGCTTCCACTCTGTTACCAGTAATGTTGTAACTAATAATATTGTAATTAACTGTAGATTTTACAAAACAATTTTGTTGTTAGTATTCATATAATTTAAGAAATATTATATTTAAGTAATTTACAACTATATCACATATTACTCTATGGTTAAAATTGATTGTAAACATTACTAAGGATTCCTTATGGTATGGTATGGGAGGAGGTCCATGGCGGGGGCGATTTCACACCATGAGTTACCATATTGAATGACACCAACCCTAGTGATACCACTGCCATTCTGAGCAGTCTTCCTCCCTTGTCTCACTACCCCTGGTCTATTCACTTAGCAGTCTAATTGTTCTTCCCTGCCTTTGAGGGAGAAGTAATATTTCCCTAAGAGACTAACCAGAAGGCTGGCGGTTCAAACCCACCAGCCACTCCTGGGAAGGAAGGTGGGGCAATCTACTTCCATAGTGATACGGCCTCGGAAACCCAAGGAAGGGTCACTATGAGTCGGGTCTGACTCGACGGCAGTGAGATAAAGAGACTTAGGGCTACTGAAGAATAGCAGGTGCCGTCCTCTACCATCATTTATATTTCCCCTTCAGAACTGTCTCCTTTCAGTCCATCACTTGGACAGTACTAAAAGTCATTCCTTGGGACACGCTGAGGTAGCACTGCTTAAAATGTGCTCTAGGATGTCAGCGTCAGTACCCCTAGGCCACTTAGCAAGAAGGCCTGAGAATCTGCATTCTTACCAAGCACTTCCTGTGATAGTTACGCCCACCAGAGTTTGAAAAGCACTGTGCTAATGGATGTCGTGATTGGCCAACCAGCCTGGCAGTGTCTTTAATCCTCTGATCCCTAAATTCTCCCTTCCTCTCCCAGCCATGGTTTGTACTAATTATACACTTTTAGGTTGGATTCTAACTTGGGCCCAGGCTGATTTCACTTAAGATCTAGCTGGGTTAAGATGACACTCTCGTTTGATACTTGATGCATCCTGTCAAATTTCCCTGATTCAGAAATTTCAAGATATAACTGGGGGAGGGGTGAGTCAATAGGCCTCCCTTGTGGAGTAAGGTTGTCCCCATGTTCATTGGGAAACAGTGGCTTGTGTTCTAGGATGTCAGTGTGAGAAAGCCCTATGGGAGCAATAAGTATCTCACCTAGCATCTTAGATTGCCAGAAAGTTCCTAGCTTAAGAAGTTTCCTTGTTTTATTGCTGATGCTTGTGGCTTCCATGATATTCAAGAGGGAAAACCCAGGAAATCCTTCAAGCTGGTGGCCTTCCCTTACAGTTTAGAATCACAGATATTTAGAGCAGGGTGTGTGTGTTGGCTGGGGGGTGGGATGAGGCCCAGAGATTTAGTCAAGGTCAAACAACTCTTTATGGAACAGTCAGGTCAACCACCCAGGTCCCTGGATCCCCAGTTAATGATGCTTTCATTTGGCCAGGCTGTCTGGGGAGCCTGGAGGAGTTTCCTCCTTTTATCTAATCTGATTTTTAAAAGGAGAGGTCATGAGAAGTCTGGATGCCTGAAGAAAAATGAAAGAGGTATTGGAGCAAGTACAAGGCAACTGACGTGTCTAAGATTAACTCTGCTGGTTTCCCAGACAAAAGAGGACAATACATTGGTAACAGATTATTTTTCTAAGGAAGAAATGTGGTAGAAAGGGAAATAATCTATGGACTTTCAGGTCAGGTAAGGTTGGGATCAAATCTAACTTCGGTCATTTGTTGTTGTTGTTGTTAGGTGCCATCCAGTCAGCTCTGACTCATAGCAACCCTATGTACAACAGAACAAAACACTGACCATTCTCACAATCCCTGCTATACCTGAGCCCATTGTTGCAGCCACTGTGCAAATCCATCTCATTGAGGATCTTCCCTTTTTTTGCTGACCCTCCATTTTACCAAGCATGATATCCTTCTCCAGAGAATGGTCGCTTCTGACAAGATGACCAACATAGGTGAGACAAAGTCTGGCCATTCTCATTTCCAAGGAGCATTCTGGCTGCACTTCCTCCTGTCCATATTTGTTAGTTCTGTGGGCAGTACATGGTACTCTCAATATTCTTTGCCAACACCACAACTCAAAAGCATCAATTCTTCTTTGGTCTTCCTTTTTCATTGTCCAGCTTTCACATGCACATGAGGCGATTGAAAATACCATGGCTTGGGTTAGATGCAACTGAGTTTTCCAAAAGACATCTTTGCTCCTCAGCACTTCAAAGAAGTCTTTTGCAGCAGATTTGCCCAATGCAATACATCGTCTGATTTCTTGACTGCTGCTTGCTGTTGCTTATTTACTGTGGGGAATGGCTTACCCTTCTCTGAGCTTCAATTTGCTTGTCTCAACAAAGGAGAGAATGCAGTCTGCCTTGTGTGATGGTCCTCAAGATTGTAAGAGAATGAATGTGCTGGATCGTAACACTATAGGTTCTATGTCCTCTGATGTATCTGCATGCCACTGAGTGTTTGTAGTATGTTACAGAGTGTGCAACCCGAGGCCCTCATGAGAAGCAGTAGGAACATACCAGGGACTATTGCCCCTTCTGAAAAACACTTTCTGAACAAGATAGATGATTGTAACTGTTAAAATTAACATCGAAATAGCACATTGGCAATCTTTGCTTTAGGCAAGTAGATCACTTATTAAAATTTGTATTTCTATCTGAAAATTTGTTTTCTCTTCAAATGGATTTTGTTTTTTTCCCCTTCAAGGATACGTTATTGGGCATAGACTCAAGTTCTAGCACTGAATTCCTTATGAATCTGTAGTTGCTTTATGAACCAAAAAGCATTCTCTCCACTACAACATTG
The DNA here is from genome assembly GCF_000298275.1 of Orycteropus afer afer. Taxonomy (NCBI): domain Eukaryota; kingdom Metazoa; phylum Chordata; class Mammalia; order Tubulidentata; family Orycteropodidae; genus Orycteropus; species Orycteropus afer. The sequence goes on from NW_006921947.1 coordinate 1,801,725, forward strand.
TAGTGTAAAATGACTGATTTACATCTTTCCAGCTACTAGAAAGCAGCCTGGCCACAGACCCAGCTGCCTGACCAAGCTCCTTGGTTTTCCTTCAGCTTGATTCACCTTATTTTGGGTTGGAATCAGCTAGCAACTTGCACAGGGGGCCAGGCATGTTTAGCTGGCTTCCATCACCAGTCTTGTAATTTGCCAACACCCTATGGGCTCTGATGACCAGCCTCCATCCTTCTAAATCCTTTATAGTTTCCATCGATTTCCACTACATGTTACTAGCTGCCACCAACTCATGGTGACTCCATCCACAACAGAACAAAACACAAATCCTCAGGATTGATTGGGGAGTGGACCATTGTGATCCATAGGGTTTTCATTGGCTGAGTTTTGGCAGCAGATCACCAGGTCTTTCTCCCTAGTCCATCTTAGCCTGGAAGCTCTGCTGAAGCTTGTTCAGCATCACAGTGACACACAAACCTCCAATGATAGACAGGAAGTGGCCACACTTGGGGTGCATTGCCCAGGAATCCAACCTGGGTCTTCCTTGTGGAAGGCAAGGATCCTATCATTGAACTATCACCACCCTCATTTTCATAGACTAAAAGTCTGAAATTCTCCCACAGAGTTTTAAGCTTAGGTTGGGACATTGATTCATTCATTTGTTCAACTCATATTTATTGACTACCTACTCTGTGCCAGGCACAGTTTCAGGTGGTAAAGAGATGGAATCCCAGCCATCATGCATCTGGCATTGCAGTAGCAGAGAAAGATACAAAACAAATAGAAGAATATATACTATTTGACGTAAAAAAATCTGTACATGTAACTGAAACAGTTTATACTGTCTACATTTATACTTTAAGTGAGGGATAAACCCAGGAGCTGGTTTGATGAACCAGGTGAACTGTGTAGGAGAGTAGTAGGGAAGGAAAGGGCAGGAAAGGTGAGGTTTTGGAAGACACTTCCTGTGGTTTGATTTGTTCTTTTGCCTTTAAAATCAAAATGTTTACTCAGTCGCTCACTCTAGTTCTTGGGAGAAGGGAGGGCCTCTGGAAGGGAACTTTATTCCTTCTCTGCACAATCAGGAGCAGGGGCTTAGCCACACAGACAGTGGGGGATGTGTGACGAAGTTGCAGGAAATTAGTTCCTTCCCAACAATCGAAAGGAAGATGGGCAGCCACAGCTCACCGCCTTCAGGCGCAATAGTGCCTTCATATTTCAGATTGTGGCGAAGAGGAGAGCAAAGCTGGCATGCTGGAGACGGTCTGCCAGGGACAAGTCTGAGTCTCCAGGTCACTATGGAAGATGAGTGGCTTTTCAATTAAAATAGCTGTCTTAGTTTTCTGACTCACAGTGACCTCTCCTTGGGTTTCCAAGGTGGTATCTCTATGGAAATAGATTGCCCAACCTTCCTTACCAAGAGTGGCTGGAGGGTTTGAACTGCCAGCCTTCTGATTAGCAGTCCAATGCCTTAGGCACTATGCTACCAGAGCTCCCTTCTTAGTCTCCCAGGGCTGCCATAACAAAATACCATAAAGTGGGTGGCTCTAAAGAACAGAAATGTGTTTTCTCACTGTATTCTCTGCTGGAGGCTAGGAGTACAGATTTGGGGCATCTGCCGGGTTGATTCCTTCTGAGGGCTCTGAGAGAGGAACAGTTCCATGCTTCTTTCAGGTGGCTGGTGGCCAGCCTTGGTGCTCCTTTGCTGAATACATCTGCCTTCTTAGTCACTTGGTAGCTGTTATCTTCTATGCATGACTGTTTCTGTGTCTGTTTTCCCACCACTCAGAGGAGATTAGGACTAGGACCCACCCTACCCCGTATGATCTCATTTGACTTCACCAATAATGCAAGTAAACCCCTATTTCCAAACAAGGTCATGTTCACAGGTACAGGGTTTAGGATGTCAACCTATCTTTTGAGGGACACAAGTCAATCCATAACAATAGCTAATACTGCAACACCCACACACACTGGTGGAAAGGAGATAAACACTGTTCACATTTTCACGTATCATTGCATGTGGTGCAATTTCTGCATCTCTGTATGAAATAATATTTAGGTTTTTTTTTTTCCTTCCAAACTCATGTTTTTATCACTGCAAAATGACTGTTTTAAAAAATAAAGTAAAAACAGTGGTTATTTTTTGGGGTACTTGACTGGGAAGAAAAGGCACTCTGGTGGTTTAGAGGTTAAGGCATTTGGCTGCTAACCAAAAGCTCAGTGGTTCGAACCCACCAGCTGCTCTGCAGAAGAAAGATGGGGAGGTCTGCTTCCGCATCAACTGACAGCCTTGGAAACCCAATGTGTGTGCGGGGGCCTGTCATTATGAGTTGTAATTGGCTCGATGGCAGTAGTTCTGTTTTGATTTTTGACTGAGAAGAGAGCACAAGGGAACATTCCGGTGTGATGAGAATATTTATATCTGGATCTGGGGTGGGTGGGACCAGATGTGAGCAGTCATCACACTGTCACTTAAGATTTGGGCAATTTTGACTGTGTTTAATATACACTTCAACACAAAAAATGAAAAAGGAAGAAAAGTCAGTAAAGGCCTGCAGGTGCATGGCAAACGAGATGTCATAAATTAGGGGCTGCACAGAGCAGGCAGTGGCTGATTAGATCTTTACAGTCTTGCCATTTGCTCAACTGATGACATGATTTAATAAACTGCCATGCTGTTAGCTTCCCTCCTTGTTATTAGCACCCATCGGCTTCCTATGCAAAACCTATCTAGAGAGGAAATTAGAAAACAAATAAGCAAGAAAGGAAACACCCACTGAGTTCTCAGCTGAGACGAGATTCAGGGATAGTTTCACACTTATTGGCAATTTCTCTCAGTGGGTCTTCCATGCTGTTCTCATAGTTTTGACCTTTAGAATTCCAGGTGTCCACAGTACTATTAGCAAGCCCTATTGGCACAGTGGTTAAAGCGCTTGACTGCTAACCCAAAGGTCAGCTGTTGAACCCACCAGCTGCTCTGTGGGAGAAAGATATGGCAGTCACTTTCATAGATTTACAGCCTTGAAAACCTGATGGGGCAGGTCTAGTCTGTCCTGTAGCGTAACTGTGAGTTGAAATCGTTCAACGGAAGTGGGTTTGGTATTGGTGGGTATAAGATTGTTAGATCCGCTTGGAAGATAGAAATAAAATCGTATGTGAGTCCTCTTCTCTTGGAATAAATGTGAAGGGTTCACTTCGCAAAAGAATCAAATTCAGCAAACCTATGATGAAAAATATCAAGGTTGTGTTGTTCCCAATTCCAAACAATATAAAATTGAGTTCTGTGTTGCATTGAAACAGTAAGTTTATAAAAAAGTAAACTGTTTAAAATTATGATGAAATTTCCTAGTTTTTTGGTTTTGATTCACTTAAACAAATTATCCATATGCCTTTTGGTTATTTTTTATGATGAAAATTTTTCTCTTTAAAAAATAAGAAAGAATAAATAGATTCTCATCATGCTATTAACAATATTAAACTCATGTGTTCCCCTTTCTAAAATGTCAGGTGATTATTATTGTGATTATTACTAGACATTTTCATTTTGGTTCTTTTACTCCACCCTTACTTTAAAGAGCTCATGGCATTAATTTCAATAAAATTATGTTTTCCAAAAGAAATCTTTATGCTGGAGGAAAAAAAAAAAAGAGTGTGTGTGTGTGTGTGTGTGTACTCTACAATTAACAACAACAAAAGATTTTCTCAGTCAAAAACATTATTTTTAAGTCAATTGTTAGAACTCAAAACTATTTATTTCCTTTTGGAAACATGGTGTTTGGGTTCTCAGAACAGCCAACAGAAGCTAATTTATTTAACACTGAAGGTGAAATATTGTATACTTATGGCAACGTTTCAATTTTTCCTTTTCCCAGTTTTTGAAGATATTAACTTATATTTAACTTACAAAGATAACAAAACAGGTGAATTTTCTACGAACATTTTCGTATAACCCAAATGGGTGGGGCAAACAGTTAACTAGCCCAAAAATTGGAGGTTCAAATGCACTGAGAGGCACCTTGGAAGACAGGCCTAGCAATCTGCTTCTGAAAGACACGGCTGTGAAAACCCTGTGGAGCAGCTCTTCTATGCACACATGGGGCCTTCATTAATTGCATTCAACTCAATGGCAACTAGCAACATACTTGTCAATACAGATAACAAAGAATAAAGAAAGAATAAAAGTAAACTACTAATCATCCCACAACCAGGAACATCTAGTCTTAATATAACTCATCGCCACTGAGACAATTCAGACTCATAATAACTCCCATAGGGTTTCCAAGGTTATATATCTTTATGGAAGCAGACTGCTTCATCTTTCTCCTGTGGAGAGGCTGCTGGGTCGAACCATTGACCTTTTGGTAGCAGCCCAATGCAGCTACACCACCAGCCCAACTATAGCACCACGAGAGCTCCTAGTCTTAGTATAGAAGTGTGTTTATTTCCAATATTTGAAAGAATTTCTATGCAATTGAAATCACACTGCACTTAGTTTTATACCTTGTTTTTTCTCAATCATTGTTTTTTTTTTTAACAGTTTTGAAGTGTGTCAGCATGAGTTCTTTGTCTAATCTCACTTCAAATCCCTCAACTATCCTTTCTTTAAAATAAACATGGTCTAAGCCACATTTCTTTTTTTCCAAGCACAATTTATGTTTTATTTTGGCTTGTATAGAATGCATAAAAGGAAGCAGAAAGAGGAAAGACAAGGGGATTGGAAAGAAGAAAGAGAATGACTAAAGGAGAATTTAGATAACACTGCAAAAGTCAAAAAAGTTCTTTGGATATAAAGATGTTTGAGATACAATGGACAGTGTTTGGAAGAGTGAACTTTAGAATGACAAGGATCCTAAATAGGAATACACATCATCTTATTCTTTCTCATCACTTGATTGATGAGGAAACTAATGTTTAGTGAGTTAGAGGTCTTGCTTGGGGACAGAGATAGTTTGAGACAACACTGAGAAGGGAACTCATCTTCAAATTTTCAATCCTAATTTCCTTCCTTTAATCTCTGAGGTATAGAAAAACTGAAGAGCAGGAGGTCTGCACTATTCTTCTGAAGGCTAAAAAATGAAATGGTGGGAAAGAGATACTAAATCAGTATCCTGATATAAGGCTTGGTTGTAGCTGGCTGGAATTCAGAAAATTTAAGAAAAGAGGAAAGGGAAGCATAGTAGCCCCTCTTGGAAGCAGAGAGATGAAGACCACCTACAAACCACCATCCTTAAATGAGTTTTTCTAGCTCAGGGAATGTTTGCTCTAGGATTGCCAAAATTCCAGAATGAATACCACAATATATTGTTAACCCTTCCATATAGATTAGCAAATAAAGAGACTACAGAGTTAAGAATTTGCCCATTTGATCAAAGGAAAACCAATGCTTATCACATCATTTATTATCCTTAAAGCAAAGCCCATCTATTGCTACTGTTGTTCTTGTTGTTGGGTGCCGTAGAGTCTTTTCTGTTTCGTAACAACCCAATAGGACAGAGTAGAACTGCCTCATAGGGTTTCATAGGCAGTAATCTTTACAGGAGCAGATAACCAAGTCTTTTCGCCAGTGGAGCTGCTGATAGTTTGAACTGCTGACTTTAAGCAGCCAAGTGCTTAACTATTGTACCACTATGACGCCTTAAAGCCATGAATCCAAGGTATAATTAATTATAAACAGTATGAACTGTATATCTTTTGAACATCAGTGTAGGTAAGAGCCCACTATTCTTGTTATACTACTCCTCAGTGGTCTTGCTGATGCTAGAAAAGAAATTGAGACTCTGCCATTGAGGGAAGTGGGAAGGGTCCAGACGATGGAAGATGTAAAATAGAGGGTTGTGGAGAATTATACATTATTTTTTACAATTTACCTATGACAATTCTACATTTGAAAAACAGAAAGCATTGCCTTGAGTGAGAACTTAGATTTCATTACTTGCATCAGCATCACTTTGCTTAATGCCAAATGTATTGTTTGTTTGTTTCTCCAAAATCTGACATTACAATTTTATAACTGTTTTTTTTTTCTTTGCTAAGGCTCACCTTAACCTTATCCTGCCCCATGGACTTGAAGAACTTTCCAATGGATGTCCAAACCTGTACCATGCAGCTAGAGAGCTGTAAGTAACCATTATTGAAAGGGCTACCTGCTTGTTTTAACCAATGGTCTGGTTCTTTTAGTGTGTCATCAAGGAGAATAGATCAGTGAGACTCATTCTCTACCTTCTTACCAACCTTCAAGGTCCTAGGAGAAGCAAACATACTTGTGCATGTCTCATACTAGAAACTCCTCAGCAATATCACATAGACAACCTTTCCACGTGCAATGCCAAACATCTTGTCTTTCCGTGAAACATGTGCCTGATTTAGTAAGTTTTTCTTTGAAAATAAAAATGGCTCCTGAGAATATAAAGATTACTAGTCATTTGACCTCTATATTGAATCACACTTTAATTCAAATATGTCATTGATTTTCATCTTATGCCCACAGAGACCATCCCCCACAAAAGGAATTTTGGCAAGAAAGGATAATGATACAAATTGAAGTGTTTTGAGACCAAGAGACAGGAGCCTTAGCTGAGAGAGATGCGAGAACAAGAGGCATGAGAAGAGAGGGCATAACAGGCATCTCCCTTAGCTGGACAATGGCTACAGAAAGGCATAGGGAAGGAAAAAGAGAATGGATTTCTACATTGTCTACCTTATGACCTAGTCCTGATCCCACCACAATCTGTGACACATACCCTAAATTGCTGATTCTCCACTCATCTGTCAGTTTGTTGTACTGTGGTGATTTGTGTTTTGCTGTGAGGCTGGAGGCCATGGCACTGGTATTTCAAATACCAGCAGGGTTGCCCATTGTGGATAGGTTTCAACGGAGCTTCCAGACTAAGACAGACTTGGAAGAAGGAAGGGGCCATCCACTTCTCAAACAATTGGCCAGTGAAAACCTTATGAATAGCAGTGAAACACTGTCTGATGTATTACTGGAAAACTTTATGAATAGCCCTGAAACACTGTCTGATCTAGTGCCAGAAGATGAGCCCATCAGGTTGGAAGACACTCAAAATACACCTGGGGAAGGGTTGCCTCCTCATAGTAGAGCCAACCTTAATGATGTGCATGGAGCAAAGCTTTCGAGACCTTCATCTATAGATGTGGCACAACTGAAAATAAGAAGAAACAGCTGCAAACACCCACTAATAATTGGAACATGGAATGAATCTAGGAAAATTGGAAGTTGTCAAAAATTAAATGGAATGCATAAAGATCAATATCCTAGGCGTTAGTGAGCTAAAACGGACTAGCTTTGGCCATTTTGAATCAGACAACCATATGATCTACTATGCTGGGAATGACAAATTGAAGAGGAATTGCATAGCATTCATTATCACAAAGAAGGTTTCAAGATCTATCCTGAAGTACAATGCTGTCAGTGATAGGATAATATCTATATGCCTACAAGGAAAGCCAGTTAATACTACTATTATTTAAATTTACACACCAAACACCAAAGCCAAAGATGAGGAAATTGAAGATTTTTACCAACTTCTGAAGTCTGAAATTAGCCAAATATGTAATCAAGATATGTTGATTTATCACTGGTGACTGGAATGAAAAATTTGGAAACAAAAACAGAATCACCAGTAGTTGGAAAATATGGTGTTGGTGGTAGAAATAACACTAGAGATCACATGATAAAATTTTGCAAGACCAATGACTTATTCATTACAAATAGCTTTTTCAACAACATAATCAATGGCTAAACATGTGGACCTTGCCAGATGGAATACATGTGAATCAGATCAACTATATCTATAGAAAGAGGTAACAGAGAAGCTCACTATCTCTAGCCAAAACGAGACCAGGAGCTAACTGTGCAACAGACCATCAACTGCCCATATGCAAGTTCAACTTGAAGTTGAAGACAATTAAAGGAAGTCCACAAGAGCCAAAATATCACCTTGATTATATCCCTCCTGAATTTAGAGACCATCTAAAGAATATATTTGATGTATGGAACACCAATGACCGAAAACCAGAGAAACTGTGAAATGACATCAAGAACATCATCCATGAAGAAAGCAAAAAGTCACTAAAAAGGCAGGAAAGGAAGAAAAGACCAAAATGGATAATATCAGAAAAGACTCTGAAACTTGCCCTTGCATGGAGAGTAGCTAAAGCAAATGGAAGAAATGACAAGATAAAAGAGCTGAACAGAAGATTTCAAAGAGAAGCTCAAGAAGACAAAGTCAATTATTATCATGAAATGTGAAAAGTTTTAAGGTTAGAAAACCAAAAGGAAAGAACATGCTCAGCATTTCTCAAGCTGAAAGAACTGAAGAAAAATTCAAGCCTCAAGCTGAACATTGAAAGATTCTATGGGCAAAATATTGAATGATGCAGGAAACATCAGAAGAAGATAGAAGGAATACATAGTCACTGTACTCTGTGTATTGCTCGATGTTCATCCACTTCAGGAGGTGACATATGATCAAGAGCCAATGGTATTGAAGGAAGAAGTCAAAGCTGCACTGAAGGAATTGGCAGAGAACAAGGCTCCAGGAATTGACAGAATGCCTTGCCCATTTAGATGTTTCAACAAATAGATGTCACATTGAAGACATTCACTTGTCTATGTCAAGAAATTTGGAAGACAGCTACCGGACCGACTGGAAAAGATCCATATGTGTACCCATTCCAAAGAAAGGTGACCCCACATGTGGTAGTTATGTTTGTGTGTCAACTTGGCTGGGACTGGTTGAGTGGCTGGGCAGCTGGTTGTAGTTATTCCCCATGATGAGACTGGTAATCAACTCCATAGTGGGTTCTACCATAAGCAGCTGAGTAGCTGCCTTTGGGATGTGGTCTGCTTCCTGTATATAAGGAGAAGTCTTG
>NW_006921947.1:1816512-1835127 GCF_000298275.1 Orycteropus afer afer
TTCATAAAGAAAACAAGCTCAGCATAGAAAATTATATGGAACAAAGAAATCAACACCATGAAAAAGCACATAACAAAAATGACAGCAACAAATTCATACTAGATTTATAGCGGAAGAGTGGATGACCAAACTATGGTACATACATATAATGGAATGCTATGCAGCACTAAAAAATAATGTACAGTCTGCAAAACATCGCATAATATGGATGACTTTGGAGGATTTTATGCTGAGTGAAATAAGTCAATCACAGAAGGACAAATATAGTATTAGTTCCTTGTTGTGGAGGGTCAAAGAAAGGTTTATATATGGAGGGAAACTTTCTTTGTTGGTTGCCAGGGGTGGAAGGGAAGGGGAGGGAACACAGCAAAAAAAATAAAAAATAAAAAATGTATTGACCCATGTCATTTTAGTTTTGTGTATTTCACTGTACATAAATTATATTTCAATAAAATGCATGTTTTAAAAAAGAAATAAACAAAATAATGAAATGTCTTTGTTTTAAGACATTGCCAGGGATAAAATGAGAGTTTCTGATTTACAGTAGTCTTAATGTATTCCTTTTTGTCCACTGTCCCTTCTCTTGAGAAGAAAGTTGAGAAAAACATTTTCTTACATAATGATTCCTTCTTTGTATCTTCTCTACTGCCCCACATTTTCCCCTGCCTCAATCCAATACTTTTTTTTTTCTCACTCCAATTAGTAAATATACTCCATCCTTGCAGGACCTAAAAATAATGAATAAGATGCAGTGATGTGCTTACTTCTAATTTTGGATGTGAAGGGTGGGGATGACTGCTTACTTATTTTTACCCCAATATTGCTCCTCTTTTTCCTACCTCTGACTCTCTTCTGCCTGCCCAAGGCTGAGGTTCAGGGTGGCTGACAAGGAGAATCCTTGTGGTGGCCAGTGAGAAGGTCACCAGACAAGGATGTGGGGTGTTTGCTGGCTTTGAGTATTTGCTGGAGGCACCCAGGTTCTTCTTACACAGTGCTGCAGAAGAGGAGATGGACTTGGCTATTCTCTTGGTGAACGATCTATATTGTACAGAGTCCCTTTTGTAATTCCTCAGTTTCCATTTTTATTTTCTGGCTTTGAATGGAAAAGGTGGTCCAAAGAAAGAGGAATGTAGATTTCAATTAACTTTGCCATTGACTTTAAGTTAGCTTTGGTGAGTCACTATCTTGCAGTAAACAAGAATTAGAATCTAAAAACTTAATGAATATGGTGAGGTTAGTGACCAGCTAAGACCTCACATAATGGGCCTTGTTCTTGTTCTCATTTTAGACTTCAAATAACACAAAGGGGGCCAGAAATGATGCTTGAAAGAGTAGCCTTCATTCTGGGGTACAAAAAGATCCAGAAGCACTTGACATGACATGGTTAGCAGGAACATCGAGCTAAGCTAACTTCGCTTTGCTAAACTAATCATCTGACTTTGAATGGTTCAGCAGTTATAAAACAACAAGACCTTACATAATGGAGAATCTATTTTCCTTCACATTAATAATTGGGATAAATGTGCCAACTTCCTAAGATATTAGCACAAATGAATATATGCTTCATCTCCATAGTTCATAACTTCCTCTTAGGCTACCTACCTATAGTCTTCCACACTTGTTAGAGGAATTGTGGATTGACCAGAAGGGTTTTAACATAAGTTTTCTGAAGGCAAAGCTAAAGATCTAGGATGGGGGGCCAATTTTGAGGAAGGGATGTTTTAGGCAGGCCCACGGTAAATTCATTCTCACTAAAAAAAAAAAAAAAAAAAAAAAAAGCCAGAATGTTTTTCATTTGAAATGCTAAGGCTGGTGCCATCAATTACTTATTGGATTGCCACAGACACAGCTCTTGCAAATAAAACCAGTCTTCATAATACTTTTATGTTTGTTTACTTGCTTGTTCTTCAGAATTACTTAGTGAATAAAGAGGCAGAAGAAAATAGACTTTATAGATTTCATTCCCTCATTCTATAGGGAAAAAAATTACCCAGAAAATAGCTTGATGTCTTCAAGTACTTTGGCTCCAGTGACAAGTACTTGTCATGATGATTGAAGCCCTTTTATTAAGAATGTTCTTGAATTGATTGAGCATGTGTCTGCTTTAGTTGATTTCCTTGTGTGTTTCTTTACATAGCTACATTTTCAAGCTTCCTTGGAAAGAGGCATTCAATTTTTCACTATCATTTGTTTACTCCAGTTGGGTACACGATGAATGACCTGATATTTGAGTGGTTGAGTGATGGACCAGTTCAAGTTGCTGAAGGATTGACCCTGCCTCAGTTTATTCTGAAGGAAGAGAAGGAACTTGGCTACTGCACAAAGCACTATAACACTGGTAAGTTTACTTTCAGTTGCTGAACCCAGTGGTTCCCCTCTACAGCTGGAGGATATATATCCCATCATCTGGATTGCTGCATACTCACCAAGCATGAGTGACATGGCATGGACCTTGGCTTGGCTCAAAGCCTCCTCAGCAGATTAGATGCCTGTGGTCTTTGGAATAGGTTACTGAGCACAACAGGCAATTTCTCCAGAAGAGAGAGAAGGAGAGGTAGTTGGGAATCTTTTTGTTGTTGTTGTTCTCTTGTTGACCATCTTCTGTTCAAATGAGTCCAAGGTCCAAGGGGAAGTGTAGGAGACCTTGGAGGGGTGCAGGAAGTGCAAGAATTCTGGCTTGTTTTGGCATCCACTCAAATTGTCAAATTGGTTCCTTGGGTCAATTTGTTCTCTGCCTTAGTGGAAGAGAGGAACAGTAACACAGGTACTTGTAAACACAGAAAGAGCACTGCTGTGCTCTCCACTCCTGGACAGTTATAGGAGGTTGGATGAAAATTAGCTGAAGGGAATTCGGCTGGCCCTAAAGTCATGCTTTATCATTAGTGCTGATACACACATGGGGTGTATGAGGAGGTAGGGAATTTGGTGGTAGCAACAAGTGAACATCTGTTGTTGCCTGGAAGATTATACCTGCCCGGTAGAGTTGGTGGCTTTTTCTACGAACATCCTGGTCTCTGGCACCCCTCAAGCTGATCACGGAGTGGCAATCAAGCCATGGAGGTTAGTCCGTGGAGTGTTTCAGGTAACATGTTGAGTAGAATGGTCCGCGAACACTTATTCCAGCAGTCAATAGTGACTTCCTACAAAGTGACTGAGACTTGATCCCAAGATGATCTTCCTGACCAAGAAGAATGCAATGCTATCTTTTATAATTTGAAGACAAATTATCTTCTGGGGTTCTAACTCCAAGCCAAGTAAAGAGGAAGGAAAGTGAGAAAGGGCAGGACCATCTGCCTCCTGATAGTATGCTAAAAGTTTCAATATATTTCTATGTACTCTATTTTATAGGCTAAGTAACACTGTGAACAGTGTCTAGGAATATTCTAAATGTCCTCAAGCAGTTATCTAGAAGGCCAGGACATTTTTACAGCAGCTAATTATACACATGACTTATACAAATGTATATTTGTCATTCTATTGATAACACAAAGATAGATGTGCAGTTACCCAATTACTTTGAGACTCCTGTGTGAACTTTAATACTTAGAGGGAATGGTGTCAACTATTAGTTATTATATGTTATATAGTGTATGCTATATGTGTATGCTATAGGTTATATGTTGCATAATATTATATTATAACCCCACAAACTATAATATTAATATAATATAACTATAATATTATAACCCCACAAAATTTGAGTATCTTATGTTTGATGATAAGTTTATAATAGTCTTGCAGATTCTGAAGCTCTGTCTAAAATGATCAAGCTACAATAAGCACAGATTTTAATAATTACATACGTCACATGGTTTTGGTTTAATGACTCTTTAGATCACTTGTTCTCAAGCTATCATTCCCATTACTGATTGAGTTGGAGGAGAGTTAGTTATATAGGGTGAGTGTTTTGCTCAATATTCCAAATCCATCTGCAATACTTTAAAAAATAAAATAAAATAAAATATGATGCTGGAATGGTAAAGATAAATTCAAATTGGACTTTAAATGATCATTTCCTACTTCTAGGAAAGTTTACCTGCATTGAGGTGAAGTTTCACCTGGAACGCCAGATGGGATATTATTTGATCCAGATGTACATACCCAGCCTGCTAATAGTCATTTTGTCCTGGGTCTCCTTTTGGATAAACATGGATGCAGCCCCTGCTAGAGTTGCACTGGGAATCACCACGGTATTAACGATGACCACTCAGAGTTCTGGTTCCAGGGCATCTCTTCCAAAGGTAAGAAATCTCCTTGCTCAACAACAAGTGAACTAAGAGGTTCACCACTGGTGTTGTGGGATAGAAAATTCTGAGGACGGAAATGTCTGCCATCCTGCAGCACTGTTGCAGGTAAAAATGCATTGAGAGAACAAAGAATTAAGTTTGAGAGAACTGGAGCTCTGAGGCATCAGGGACTCGTAAAATCAGATCAGTTGGAGGAAAGAGGAGTTGGGGTTGAGAAAGAAGAGAAATGACTGGAGGCAGAAACAAGGCTAAGGAATTCTGGTTAAGAAGCCCTGAGTGCTTTGACCTCATGTTTTTTCATGGCCCATGAAGCTTGCAGGAATTGGAGTAAGATTCATGAGACTTATGCTATATTGTCAAATATTTATTGGTGAGGCTATTGTAATTCATATGCTCAGTGAAGTCATTTTCAGTAATGTAAGTTTGAATTAAGCTCCTGGACATTTTTACAGAAAAGTTGTATCAGTGGATATGTACAAGAAATTGAATGTACTGCCCTAAGAAAATTTTTGAACCTTGAACTGAAAGCATCCCCTGAAGTCATTTTCAAACTTAACAACAGTTTAGCTGAATTAGTAAATAATGTCTGCCTTGAGCGTTGTGCTCTTTGAAAGAATTATCTACATGAGATAAAACTGACAACCAGGTGGTAAACCTTTATGGAACTAGATTGCTTGGTCTTCCTTCCGAGGAGTGGCTCTTGGGTTTGAACCGCCAATGTTCTGGTTAGCAGTCAAATGCCTTAGGCACTGTGCCACCAGAATGCCTTAAAACTGACAACAGTAACTCTACAGTGTAGATAAGTATTTATGAAGCAGTGAGTTTAAGTCCATGGGGGTGAAACAATATGGGGAGATATAGAATGGTGACACAAGATGAAGAATGGAACCAATGTCATTGAACTGTACATGCAGAAATTGAGTGTATGATCTGCTGTATATATTTTCACCAAAAGATTTTTTAAAAAAAGAAAGAAATGTGCAATATTAGGATGAAGCAAATCATATACGTGATTCTTTGCTACACCTTAACTTCCCTCAAAGGCTGGTTATAATACTAATTTCAATCAACATAGTTATCCAGAGAAGGAACAGTGGAGTCGCCCAAGAGGGTGAAAGTTCTTGGAACTGGGTCACGTTGGCAGAGAAGTGTGGGGTGGATATTGAGGACACACGGATATTTTGTAGATCTCAAATAAGAATTCATAAGTGGTTCCCTACTGTACTTTTATGTAGAACAGGCCCATTGTGTTTGTAAATATTGTTTAAGCAAATAATAAGTACCCTGCTTGTGAAATGCCCCAGCATCTTGGAAGTGTGCCTATGTGTGTGCTTCTCCCCTTGGCTGAGTACATTGAGCCATTTCCTTTCTTTTTCCTGGAGTGTACCTTAAGCTCATGTTCCTTGTGCTGCATTTGACATGATGAGAAAGGTTACTTCATGCTCCACACCACATCCTATGTTTGGAAGATAAGATGACATATGGAAGAGGTCTGTGGGTGCGATGGAAATGTACTATTCTAGATATTGAGGCAATAGTTATACAGTTATAGAGTTTCATGCTTCAAAGGTAAATAGTAGGATTTATATGCTAATAGGGAAAGGAATAGAGCTGTCTCCTATATTAATTTGTTTTCTAGAATAACAAATGGTATAATGTCCCCACATCTTATTCCTAAGTTCCCTGGGTGGTGCAAATGATTTGTACTCGACTACCAACCAAAAGGTTGGCAGTTTGAATCCACCCAACGCTGCTGTAGAAGAAAGCCCTGACATTCTACTTCTGTAAGATTGCTCCTCCTCTCCTGCTGACTGCCATCAAGTCAGATCTGACTCATAGCGACCCCTCCTTGGTTTTCTGAGGCGTTACAGTTGTTGAAAACCCTATGGAATGCTGTTCTACTCTGAAACATGTGGGGTCTCTATGAGTCAGAACCAACACAATGGCAATAGGTGCTTTTAGTTCCATATTGTTTCTATTAGACTACTCACTGCCATCAAGTCAGATCCAACTCATAGTGACCCTTCCTTGGGTTTCCGAGGCAATATCTCTACGGAAGATATCTTCCTTCCGAGGAGTGGCTGGGGGGTTTCAACCGCCAGCCTTCTGGTTAGCAGTCAAATGCCTTAGGCACTACACCACCAGAGCTCCCCTATTAGACTACAGAGGTTAGAAATACTAATAGCTTTTTTTCAGCGACATAATCAGTGATCGATTTTATCTAATAGAAATTCTAATAGACTGTGCCTCCTCCCAAACAGGTTCATTTGCTTATTTGTCATTAGTTATTAGTTATTGCCATCATAGCATGCCACGCCAGTAAACCACAGGATGTACAAACATTTCTTTTACAATTTATAGACCTCTAAAAGGTGAAAAATTAGGAACAGATCATTTCAAAGCATGAGACATTTAACCTGCAACCACTCATTGCTATGAAAAGAGTAATCATCTATTTTCTAAAGAGGAGCTTGAGCTGTTATGAATTTGTTATTCATCCATATTAACTATTATGATTCTACATCAATGGTCAAATGATTGCTAAATAAAACTTCAGTGATCAGTGATCTTTGTATGTAGAGGCAATGAGGAACTCAGATAAACCAACGGAGGGTATAATAGAAAAATCATTTGATACTTGGTTTTGAACTCACAGTGGTTATCCTTTTGCCACCAGTATGTTTATCTTCCTACATGTGCTTTTCTTCAGCTATTATTAGACATAGTTGGCTCCCAACTGACCATGGGGAGATGTGACTCATATGGATGATGGTGAGAAACCAAAATGGGGTAAAAAGTGAGTCATGGAAAATAAAAATTGACCTTACACTTACACACACACACACACACACAAATACTCATTTTCATTTATAAACACTAACTCCTAAGCAGATGCTTCACTGTGCTGATTGTATGGTGGCACTGGGGCCTATAGTAATGGCCTGTGCAGAGTAGGCATGCATGTTGCACTTTCAAAGTAAGACATGCTTGTTCTAGAAAATATGAAAAACATCATTGATTTTAACTATCTGGTAAATAACTGTTGTTAAGTAAGACCTTTGTATATTTCCTTCCAGTCTTTCTTCTATGCACATTTGTGGGCAAACATACATACACACAGAGAGAGACAATTGAGATATACAGATCTACAGTATGTGGCATTTCCCATGGCCTGAAAAATCTGTAATGAATATATTTTTAAATGACTGAATAGTAGCCTGATGTATTAATCATCATTTATTTTACCATTTTGGACACAGGGTATTTTTTTCTTTTTCTTTTTCTTTTTTTGCTTTTAAAGTATGACCACTATAAATACATTTGTATATGCATGCTTTAGACTCACTCTATTCTAGGATACACATGTTTAAATTTTTTTTTAATTCTAATTTGCAATAGGAAAAAACGTTAGAAGGAATGGAGGATAGTTAGACTGAATGAGGGAAGATCAATGAGAAGATATGTGAGGGAATGTACCATGCAGGCAGGGACTTAGTCTTGCTCACCATGTTAATTTCAGTATCTGTAGAAGAGTATCTGGGTTGTATTAGATTATCAATAAATTCTTATTGAATTGATAAATGAATAAATAAATGAATATCCATAAGACTACATAGTAGATAGATTTGAAGCAGAATCTTTGGGTAAAGTTGTACAGAGGAATATTAGAGTTTTAACAGATGGAAGAATCTCATAATGATATTAGGTATACTGTAAAGAAATGGAGTTACTGTACAGGTGTAGGTTCCCCTTTCCAGAAGTTCTCAAGCAGACCTTGGGGAGTTAAGAATACATGCACAAAACACATAAACTTTGAAATGTACTCACCACTTAGCACAACACCTGACTCATAGTAGACGTCTACTATATAGTTGGTTAATGAATGAATGAACCATGTTAAAAAGACTTGTAGTCAACTGCTATTCCAGATGTAATTTAATTGGCAGTTCATTCACCCATTCACATATTCAACGAACATTTATTGAATGTCTTCTCTCTGCCACACATTGTGCTAGGGGCTGGGAATATTAATGATAAATATAACATAGCGCCCATCTCCCTTCAGAGGCTTGGATCTGGTAGGCCAGAAATAGATATCTGGAGCGGTGATTATTAAACAATGTAGACTATAACTATAAGGACATACCAAGGATGCCTAAACCTACTACATGGAGGAGGGATGAAGGGGGGTGGAGCAGGATGGCAAGAAGAAGCAGCGTCGGGGAAATAGCCTAAAGGGGAGGCTTGAACTGGATTTCTGAAGAGGTGAAGTCGGTGAAGTGGCAGGAGGTAGAGATCCTTCCAGGCAGTGAGCGCTTCCTGCCCGTAACGTTCTGGCTACATTTCCACAATCTGGGCAGGTTTCCAACATGCTTCACACATTTTAAATACATTTAAAGTAAGAAACTTGTTTTTATTGATCCCAAGTTAATTCCCTGCCTTCCTGCCAACCAAAGCGTTTTTGTGTATTTTTGCATTTTTGTTTTTCAGAAGTTCAGCCTCTTCCCTAAAGACAGGAAAATCATATATCGGTGTGTTATCTGTTTCATAAGTCCTTTCCCATTTGACGCTATAAAGTTGTTTTTGTTAAATCTTTATCTCTGCCAACCTCCAAGAAGCTCATCCTTTGGAGTATGAACCCCCTTGTGGCCGACTCCAGACTGGATGCATCATTTCTATCAGACCTGCAGGAAAACATGAGGATGAGGCTTTGAGTGTGCCTGAGTGGATTTCAACAATTATTTTCCTTTCCTCTGTGTCTGTTATTATAGCTGCCTGATTTACAGCCATCCTGAATGTGTCTTGAGTCCTCATTTGTGACTGTAGCCCAGAAACTACAGAAGTGAGAGCAAGCATTGATAGGTGACAGCTGGGATGACCCAGGTGTGCAGGTGGTTCTGACAGCTCTCAGGTCCCTAACTGTCTCCTTAGAGCAAGGATTCACAAGCTTTGTCTTTAGCCATCATTAACCAAGATTCCCAATTTCCTACAGAAGGAAAATTTCCCTTACTTTTCAGCCATCTGGTCAAGACCAGCTGGACTATTTCAAACAGCTGCCAAAACCAAGACAGCTTGGAATTTAAAACAAAAGAGGTCACAATTCTGCCATATTTGGTCTTGCTATCCCCACCAGAGTGCTTCTATCTAGAGACAGCAGTAAGAAAAACTCTGGGAGAAGGAAGATCGATTCCTAGAGCAGTTTAGAAAAGCTTTGTTTGAATAAACGATGTGTCTGTTTTAGCTCTAAAAAATAAAGATGACTGCTCCTTGAATCAAGTACATCGCCAACTAATTGGAATGACTTTCCTAGGCCACACTGGTATTTCTGAAAAAGGTTGGGAACAACATACATAATCAAGGTTTTATGAAGTTCTTAGATAAAAGATTGAAAAGTAAGAAAGCCAAGTGTTGGCAAATTCATCTGCAGGCCTGCTTGCTTAAGCCAGATGTCAACATATGTGGGAGACTTCATAAACTTTCCCTGCTGACATTTCCCAAGCCGCAGCAAATTGAAGAGCCGTTGTTGTAGTGAGTGTGTGATAAAAATATGTAAGAAGATGACGTGTGTGAATCCTCTTGGGACAGAGCTGGAACATCACTGGCACTTTAGCTCAAGAGTGTTTGTGGCAGCCTTTGCAGGGATGCTGGTGGTGGGAGAAGCCACCCTGGCTGTGTGTTTCTGCTCAAGTCCCGGTGAAGCTCATAAATCTTTTGGGGAGAGCAATTTAAGGTTCAGGATCATTTTGGACTCTTTCCACTTCACTAAGTGGGTAACTGATGGGGTCATACAGCCTAACAGGCTTCAGTCATTACAGATGCCACATATGCGGCAAAGGGAACTATTATAGGCATGCAACACAGTGTCAAGCATGTGTTACATGCTCAGGATATGTCGTTAACTGCCGCCTAGTCAGCCCCATGCAAAATGGAACAGAATGCTGCCCAATCTTGTGCCATCTCCACAACTGGTTGCAGATCAGACAGTATTGGTCCATATGGTTTTCACTGACTGATCTTTAGAAATAGTTCATCAGGCCCCTTTTCCATTTAGCATATAGACAAGCAGAAATAGAACTTCTATCCTTAAGAAGAGTAACATATCCATAAATAAGAGATTACAATTCAGTGCATAAAGGGCAGTGGGGTAGATATTTTTCCACAAAACTGGCCACAATAATTCCCCTTCCTATATTCACACCCTTGGGTAATAGTCCCTTCCCACATTGACTGTAAACTTGGCCATATTTCTTGCCTTGACCAATGGAACAATGGCAAATGTGACATAAAAGAGACTAGAAAATCCTTGCATGTTGGTGCTAGCTCTCTTTTTCTATTCTTGCGATCCCGTGACCACTGCCATGTGAATATGCCCAGGCTAGCCTGCTAAGTAATGAGAGACACACAGCCCAATTTATCTTCATCACCCTGACGACAACCAGTCAACTGCCAGACAGGTGAGGCCACTGAAAGGCAATAGACCCTAAGACATGAGTGAACCCAGTCAACCCCTCGTGCAGTAGGAATGAGTCATCCCAGCTGAGCCCAAACTGCTAATGCATAGAATTGTGAACAATTAAATGGCTATTGTTTTAAGCCATTAAGTTCCAAGGTAGTTTGTTATGCAGCAGAAGCTAACTGATACAAGTAGTGATAGAGTTGGATACAGGATTAAAGCAGATCCCTGGCCCAGTCTGGGAACTTCCTGGAAGAACCAACATGAGGAAGCAGCACCTGGATTAAATTTTCTCAAAAAAAGATGGAGTTTTTCTTTGGACACAAAGTCCCGAGTATGCTGTCATTTTTAAGAAAATGATAGATATTAACTTTAGTTTCCATGGAACCAGTCTATATATTTATTGAAATAGACATATATGTCAAGATTCTTTCTCCATAACTTGCAAACTACTCTTAAAATCCCACTCATTCCGGGTGCCTTCTGAAATACATTGGAAAAGTTTCTTTATAGCCTTCCACAACAAGAAGCATGTAACTCAAATTGTTTGATTTTTGAATCACCTCTGAAAAACAAACTCACTGCCATCGAGTCAATTTAACTCACAGCGACCCCTCCTTGGGTTTCCGAGGCGGTATCTTACAGAAGTAGATTGCCCAGTCTTCCTTCCGAGGAGTGGCTGGTGGGTTTGAACTGCCACCAGAGCTCTTTCCACTGATACAGTCAATTTGATTCCTGTGTATTCCATCTGGTGAGGTCCATGTGTATAGTCACCATCTATGTTGTGGGAAAAAAAAGGCCTTTCTAATGAATAAGTTATTGATCTTGCAAAATTCTATCATGCTATCTCTGGTGTAGCTTCTGTCACCAAGGCCATGTTTTCCAACTACTGATCCTTCCTTGTTTCCAACTTCTGCATTCTAATAGCCAGTAATTTTCAATGCATCTTGATTGTATGCTTGGTCAACTTCAGACTGCCAAAAGATTTTAAAGAGAGCTACCTGGCCAAATGATTGGAAAAGATCTTTTATTTGTGCCCATTCCAAAGAAAGGTGATTCAACAGAATGCAGAAATTATCTAACAATATGATTACTATTACATGAGAAAAGTTTTGCAAAAGAAAATTTGAAAATGGTTGCAGCAGGATATCAACAGGGAACTACCAGAAAATTCAAGCCAAATGCAGAAGAGGGCATGGAACAAGGGATGTCATACGGATTTTAGCTGAAAGCAAAGAATACCAGAAAGATGTTTACTTGTATTTTATTGACTATGCAAAGGCATTTGGACTGTGTGGATCACAGCATATTATGGATAACATTGTGAAGAACGGGAATTCCAGAACACTTAATTGTGCTCATGCAGAACATAGACCAAGCAGCAGTAGATTGAAAAGAACAAGGGAATACTTGTGGTTTAAAATTAGAAAAGGTATGTATCAGGGTGGTATCCTTTCACCATAGTTACTCAATCTGTTGTTGTTGTTGTTGTTGTTAAGTGCCGTCGAGTCATTTCCGACTCATAGTGACCCCATGCACAGCAGAACGAAACACTGCCCGATCCCGCACCAGCCCCACAATCCCTGCTATACTTGAGCCCATCATCGCAGCCACCGTATCAATCCATCTCCTTGAAGGCCTCCCCCTCTTTCATCGACCCTCCACCCTACCAAGCATGACATCCTTCTCCAGGGAATGGTCCCTTCTTACAACATGACCAAAATAGGTGAGACGAAGTCTGGCCATTCTTGCTTCCAAGGAGCATTCTGGCTGCACTTCCTCCAGGACAGATCTGTTAGTTCTTTTAGCAGTCCACGGTACTTTCAGCATTCTTCGCCAACACCACAACCCAAAAGCATCAACTCTTCTTTGGTCTTCCTTATTGATTGTCCAGCTCTCACATGCATACCAGGCGATTGGAAATATCATGGCTTGTGTCAGGCGCACCTTAGTCCTCAAGGAGATATCCTTGCTCCTCAGCACTTGAAACAGTTCCTTCTCAGTTGACTTTCCCAATGCTACACGTCGTCTAATGTCCTGACTGCTGCTTCCATTGGCATCGATTGTAGAACCAAGCAACGTGAATTCCTTGACAACCTCAACCTTCTCTCCATTGATTGTGATGCTGCTCATTGGTCCAGTTGTGAGGATTTTTGTTTTCTTTATGTTGAGATGTAAACTCAATCTGTATGCTGAGCAAATAATCTGAGAAACTGGACTATGTGAAGGATGTGGCATCAGGATTGGAGGGAGACTCATTAACAACCTGCAGTATGCAGATGACACAACCTTGCTTGCTGAACATGAGGAAGACTTACTGATGAAGAACAAAGGCTTGTTGCCTTGCTGGCTGTTAGCGAGGGGGTGCTCTCAGTGGCTAGGCTGCCCACATTGCTTGCCGTGTAGCCCCCTCCATATTGAAGCAAGCGATGGTATGTCAAATCCTTCTCGTGCTTCAAATCTCTGATTTCCTCTGTCTCTGACATTTGAACCAGATTTAAAGAGCTCATGTAATTAGGTCAGGCCGAGCCAATAATCTCCCAGTCTTAAGGTCAACAGATTTTAAACCTTAACTATATTTCTAAACTCCCTTCACAGCAGTCCTTAGATTAGTGTTTCATTCAATAATTGGTAAAATGAGTGTGTACACTAGGGGCTGGGCATCTTGGGAGGCCATCTTGAAATTCTGCCTACCACGGTTACTGTGACATTCTTCTGACGGTCTTCCTGCCTCCACTTTGTCCCTCTACACGTTATTCTCAACATAACAGCCAGAATAATCCTGTTTAGCACCTCTCTGTTGAAAAGTCTTCCCATGGCTTCCCATCTCATTCAGAACAAAAGCCAGTACCCTCGCCATGGTGAACATGGTCATTCATGATTTATCCCTGATTTCCTCTTGACCTCATTTCCCACTAACCTGCCATTGCTCACTGTACTCCAGGCACCCCGGCCTCTTCGCTACTTCCTGAATGTGCCAGCACTTCCTTCTACCTCCAGACATTTGCAATGGCTCTATACCTGGAATTCTCTGCCCCTAGACAACCACAGGACAAACTTCTTCACCTTCTTCAAGTTTTTATTTAAATCTTGCCATCTCAATGTGGCTTGCCCTAGCCATTCCCACCCTGTCCAGACCCTCCTCACAGTCTTAACTCAGCTCAACTTTTCCAATTTTAGTCTCCCCACAGCACTTTATCACCTTATAGCACACGCCATGATTTATAGCAAACTCTATTATTATGTTTATTATTTATTGTCTGTTTCCCTTGGCCAGACTATAAACTCTATGAGGACAGGGATCTTTATCTGGTTTGCACCTAGCCCATAGCAGATATTCAATAAATATTTGCTGAATGAATGAATGCGTACCTCCTTAGAGTTTAGTCATTGAAAATAATCCATCTAACCTTTCTCTAGGATATAGAACCAAGAGGGAAATCATGTAGCCAAAGGCCTGTCTTTCCTGAACTGGCTGTTCTTTACCATAGAGAATCCTGCCCACCTACAGGATGTTGTCCTAACATAATAGCATCTTTATACTGTTTTACTTCTCTGACTGATAGTATCAAGTAGTATTAAAATCATTTTTTCTTTACCAGGACTTTTTTATAGAGTAATCTAACAACAGAAATAATAATAGGAAGACAGCAATGGTTTAGATGAGAGGGCTTCTAGCCATGCTATTTTTATCTCAGCTTTGCTTCCTCAGCACTGTCATGACTGATTTAGAGGTTGCTCAGTGTGCCAGTGCAAGCCGTCTTGCTCCTCTAGTTTGTTTGGATGCTAGCATGTTCTTTGAATTCTGATAAAGACTTCCAGAAATCTTCACATTTGAGCTCTATACAGCAGCTCCAGGCCAGAAGTATAGCCCTATACTCTTCCACAAGGGCCCATGGTCAGGAAACACCACCTTTTTCTTTACATGCCAAAAAGTGAGTGGGCTTTTCACTTTCCTCCAATTTTAAGGTGCCATCAAAGACCATCTGTGCATTTGAACCTGAGGACTGCATCTAGAACTAGAGGAGCTATGAGCTCCAATCTAGAGCAAACCGCCAATTATGCCAGAAACAAACCATTTTCCATCCCTCACCAAAACCCCCACAGAACTCCATTTTTATTTCCAAAAATACCTATGCTGCATTGAAATTGGCATATCAAAATATTTTACAAACTAAAATAGAAATGCCGTTTGATCCAGCAATCCCATTACTAGGTATGTATCCTGAAGAAATGAGAGCCAGGACACGAATAGATATATGCACACTCATGTTCATTGCAACACTATTCACAGTAGTAAAGAGATGGAAACAATGTAAGTGCCCATCAATGGAGCAATGGATAACCAAACTGTGGTAATACACACAAGGGACTACTACGCAACACTAAAGAATAATGTAGAATCTGTGAAACACCACATAACATGGATGAACTTGGAGGACATTATGATGAGTGAAATAAGTCAATCACAGAAGGACAAATATTGTATTAGCCCACTATTATAAAAAGTCAAGGAAAGGTTTATATATGGAAGGAGACTTTCTTTGCTGGTTACTAGGGATGGGAGGGGAGGGGAGGGAAAATTCCTAGACAGGTTAAAATAGATAGATAGATAGATAGATAGATAGATAGATAGATAGATATAGATATAGCTATATAAACCAAGATATTTTCCAAACTGAACATGAACTGATCTCATAAAATCTTAAATTTTTATGTTGTTAGTGGATAAAAGAGCCTCAGAGATCCTATTAGGGATGGGAAAACTGAAGATTAAGAAGGTTAATTCACTTCTCACTCTTCCAAAGCCATCTGAAGTAAATACCACCTCTTACATGAAACCCTTCTGGATTTCCATCAAATGTAAATGGCTTCTCTCTCTTCCTTGCCTCCACAGCACCTGTGTGTCTTCTATCATTCACTGCATTATGATCTGGGGCTTAGTGATTAGGGCTCATGTGTTGCATGCTCTAATATATTGTAAACTCCTTGTGGAGAGGGCCATCCATGTCTTGTTCAACCCATGATGACTTACACAGAGGAGGCTCCCTTTAGTCACTTTTTAAGTAACTGTGAGGGAAATGTTGTCCAAAGTTTCCTGACGCTTGGTGATCAGGGTAAGAATCCCTGCCGGAGCTCACCTGGTCTGATAGAGAAGCATCTCTCAATCAGGGAGTCTCAACTTTTCACACATCAGAATCAGCTTCATCAGATCTCACCACAAACCAATTAAATCAAATAATAATCTGGGGGTGAGGTCCCGGCATCTGTATTTTTTCAAGCTACCTGGGTGATTCTAATGTGTAGCCAGGGTTGAGAACTGTGACTTTAAATTTTATTGCTGTCTGGTGAAGTGTTATTTCACTGTGTTTACAATGCGTCACTCTTAGTTGCTGTTGAGTCTGCTCCTATGCATATCAGCCTTATGTATAACTGAGCCAAATGTTGCTAGGACCTATACCATCCTCACAGTCATTGATATGTTTGAGCCCATTGTTGACGCTATTGTTTCAATCCATCTCATTGAGGGTTTCCCTCTTTTTCGCTCACCCTCTACATAACATAATGTCCTTTTCCAGCAATTGGTCTTTCCTTATGATGTGTCCAAAGGAAGCAAGATGAAGTCCCGCCATTTTTGCTTCTTAGGAGCATTCTGGCTGTACTTCTTCCTAGACTCATTCGTTCGTTCTTCCTGCAGCCCATGGCATATTCAAAATTCTTCACCAAAACAATTCAAGTGTGTCAATTCCTCCTCAGTCTTCCTTTTTCATTGTCCACCTTTCACGTGCATATACGGCAACTGAAAATACCATAATTTGGGTCAGGTCCACCTTCATCATCAAAATGACATCTTGCTTTTTTTTTTTTTTTTTTTAAATGTGTTTATCTGTATAG
Organism: Orycteropus afer afer; assembly: GCF_000298275.1. Classification (NCBI taxonomy): domain Eukaryota; kingdom Metazoa; phylum Chordata; class Mammalia; order Tubulidentata; family Orycteropodidae; genus Orycteropus; species Orycteropus afer. The sequence continues at coordinate 1,833,109 of NW_006921947.1, forward strand.
CCTAGTGTTTGGTGTTAATGGCAATGTAGCATTGTGGACACATTGGTTGGTTTTAGCATCTGTCGTCTTTCTCTTATGTGCACAGTTCGGTGTCCTCTCATTTCCCAATGTTATCATGATGGTCATATATCCTTCCCTTTTATCCCTCCCCCTACCCATGTCAGCATGTAAGCCCCAACTAGCCCCAAATTAATCCCTTCCATTCCCTCCCAATTCCGGTAACCAACTAGGTGAGTTCCCTTTCCCAAGCAAACCCTTCTCTGTCTTTTTAGAGTAATGGGCTCATATAGTACTTGTCCTTCTGCGATTGACTTATTTCACTCAGCATAATGTCCTCCAGGTTCATCCACGTTGTGAGATGATTCGCATATCCCTCACTGTTCTTTAATGTGGCATAGTATTCCATTGTGTGGATATACCATAATTTGGTTATCCACTCGTCCGTTGATGGGCATTTAGGTTGTTTCCATCTCTTTGCTATGGTGAATTGTGCTGCAATGAACATAGGTGTACATATGTCTGTTCGTGCACTATCTCTCATCTCTTTAGGATACATTCCTGGTAATGGAATTGCTGGGTCAAATGGTACTTCTGTTTTCAGTTTCTTAAGGAAACGCCATACTGTTTGCCACAATGGTTGTACCATTTTACAATCCTGCCAGCAGTGAACAAGAGTTCCAATCTCTCCACAACCCCGTCAACATTTGTTACTCTCTGATCTGTTGAACTTTGCTATTATTGCTGGGGTGAGATGATATCTCATTGTTGTTTTAATTTGCATCTCTCTAATGATTAATGATTGTGAGCAATTTCTCATGTGTTTGTTAGCTGCTTGTATATCTTCTTTGGTGAAGTGTCTGTTCAAGTCTTTTACCCATTTGTGAATTGGGTTATTTGTCTTTTTGGTGTTGAGGTGTTGAAGTTTTCTGTAGATTTTGGAGGTAAGTCCTTTGTCAGATATATCAGAGGTAAATATTTTCTCCCTATCTGTAGACAACTTGTTTTTTAAGGTGCACATTCAACAACACTATGAAGTTGATACTATTATTTTTCCCATATTATAGATAAGGATACTAAGATACAGACAGATTGTTCAAGGCCACTCAGAGCTAGACCTTGGACCAGTGCTAGACCTGGACCTTGAACCCGGTCAGTCTGGCTCCCAGTTGGTGTGATTAATTGCTATGCTACTCCATCTTTCATAGTTAACAGTTATTGAGTTCTTTCTATATGCCTGGCATTGTGTTAATCCTTTACACAGATTATCTCTCAGCTGACACATGAGGTAAATACTACTATTCTTATCATTGGTTTTCAGGTGAGGCATCCCAAACTTCAAGTGGTTAAACAATTTGCCCACAATTATGAACCTAGCAAGTGAAGAACTAAGAGTCAATTCATTGGTCAATTCAAATCCTCCCAGAAGGACTAAAAATGTTAGGTTCCATCACATTGTCCATACCAGGCTAATTATAAGTAGAAGCTCTTGCCTGTTTGGGAGATAAGTTCTTTTCCAAGCTTTGAAATTCCTAGGTCTTTTGGCTGTGCATGATGCATTCACGGCCTGTAACATGCAGTTGGGCATCTTTGTTCATGCTTCAGGTGAAGAGATAATGCTTGCCTGCTTACCTTTTCGCTTTCATATCTAATAGCTCCTGAGGCTTCCACAACAAACTCTCAATTCATTGACAAATACATTTTTCCACAGCAGACTTTTTAACCTAACCCAGTTGCTATGTACTGCTTCTATCATCTCTAGCCATTTTTGGCCATCATTTTCAACATTTAACATGTGTAATTGTGTTAAGATCTCAATCATTTAGTGGCAACAAAACAGTTGAACAAAAGCAAAGTGGATAACCAACCAAAAAACCAAACCAAACCACTATGGTTGAGTCGATTCTGACTCAGCAATCCTGTAGGACAGAGTAGAATCACCCCATAAGCTTTCCAACGCTGTAATCTTAGGGCTTCTAAGGTTGTAAATCTTCACGGAAGCAGAATGACTCATCTTTCTCC
>NW_006921947.1:1835465-1838588 GCF_000298275.1 Orycteropus afer afer
AGAATTGTGGTTAGATTTGGGAAGGTGGGAGAGAGCAGTGATGGGGAGGGACAAGAAGGGGTTGGGCTCTTGGAGGGCAGATAAGGTTCTATTTCTTGACGCAGATGGTGATTATATGAGTGAGGTTTGTTTTGTGGTGATTCTTTAGCTGAGAGCTTTTCAATATTTCTGTATATATATGAAGAAGTTTTTTAAAAACAAAGATTAGCACTGATAACAAATAAACAATAGAGAGTACTCACATGCTTTCAGTTGCTTCCTCTTTCTCCTTTTTCAGAATAAAAATCGCAAATGTTGGTAAGTATCGACTGCAGGTATCAGGCTCACTAGTAGGTGGTTTTCATTCCTATATGATTTTGTCCTCTCAGCAAACCTACAAAATAGATAATTATTGGTATCATTTTCTACATGAGCAGACTCAGGCTCAAAGTTATATAACTAGTTAATGCCAAAATCAGAATTCAAACTTAACTGGACCCTAAATCGTATTCCTTTCACACTATGCTATGCTCCTTCTCATTTTATAGTCACTAATGTTCCTTCAACCTTTAAAATAGATATCTTTATGCCTATTTCAGTTTGTATGCCTTGAGGCTTGATTGAAGGCACTGGAGGGATTTGGTAACTTAAGAGAGTCATTCACTCTCCTAAATTATGGTCCACAATTTTGAATAACTATAGTGGATCTCCCACCCAGTTCTGACTTCTCCCTGAAACCATCCCACCCTTTATCTTGCTTCTCACTGCTGTTTCCTGCCCCTTCCCTAAACAGTCCTTTCTTATGAAAAAGGAAGATTAACAACTCTTTGTCATTGGAGAGACTCTGAAGGTATAAGATATTATAAAGAAAGTGGTACCTGTGGCTTCCAGCCAAACAAAAGATAGGCATATGAGTTGAACATTTACCTGAGGTAGATACACTCCTTGGAGAGAACAATCATGGGAGAAAGAAGGGCTGCTTATGGACAGGGAGACAGCTCAGGGGGCAAGAGTGCATGGAGGGATGGACACAGGGAAGAGGTAACTATCAGGAGAGAAGTGAGAGGGGAGCTGTTGCACTGGGGTAAATTGTAGTCAATGTCGAGACAACATGTGTGTGAACTGCTGTATGGAAAGTGAATTTGCTCTGTATACTTTCACTCAAATTACAATTAAAGAAAAAAAAAGGTACCTAATAATGTTTCTTGCCTTGCATAACTCTAATTAAAAGAGGCTTCAAGTCCCACTCAGACTTTGGGTCCTTCTCTGACTGCTGGACAAGCACCAGTTTCCTTGTTACATGTTCCAGTGGCACCCAGATGACTTCTCAGAGAGCGCCTTCTGCTAATTATGCTCTCAATATTTGTCTCTGCAGTGGCTGGCTCTAATAGATAGATGTCCAGGCACACCAAGGGATTGCTGGGTGGGTCTGCCGAGGATGTCTATTTACACAAGGCAAAGAAGACTCATTTTACTTATGCACTCAATTCATTTAATATTTACAGTATATCCTGGATTGTAGGACACATTTTTTTTTTTTTTCATATTTTCACATCTTGAAGTTTGGGGTACATCTTAAAATGATAGGAAAATCAGAGTTTAATTGAAGGCTCTTTTCTTTCTCTCAGTGTGTAAAATAATGGTGTATCTATCTTATGATCATTGACATCTTTGATTTAATGAATTACTATACTGAATATTTTTCAGAACAAGCCATTGTGCTTAACACTTGGTATATGGAAGTGAGTAAAATAAACATGCTCCCAACCCTCAGAGAGCTCACACCCTTGATATGAGAGACAAATATTGAGCACATAATTAGCAGATAATGCTTATTAAGAAGTCATCTGGGTGCCACTGGAACATGTAACAAGGAAACTGGTGCTTGTCCAGGAATCAGAGAAAGCATTTCCCGAGGATGGGGAGGCTGAGTTGGACTTGACAGCTGAGTAACAGGTGCGTAAATGAAGGTGGCAAGGTAGGAGTTGAAGTTGGAATGAGACAGGAAAGTTCATGGAATTAAAAAGACAGCATGGGTGGAGGTAGAAAACAAAAGATGAGGTGGCCAACAGAAGAGCAGACACAAGTCACAGGAGCATTGTAAGGACTTTGAGCATTCTCATCAGAGGGACATAACATGATTGGATTTATCTTTTTAAAGATGTTATGCAGACCCCTGTATGGAGTAAGATTTGAGGGGCCAGTGTGAACACAGAGAGAGACTTGTTGGGGAACTACAGCAATAATAAGGGAGAGATTGTTTGGATAGGTTATTGGTTGTGGGAATGAAGATAAATGAATGAATTTGAGATAAAATTTGGAGGTAGAATTGAAGGGATATAGTAAATGGTTATTATAGGAATTAGTGAAAACAGCAATAGAGTCATAGTCAACTACTGGAGGAAAACTCAACCTAAAGAAAGAAAAAAAATGAGGGTCCACAGGTTGGTGCCAAGGAGAATACCTCAGGTTGGAGGAAAGAAGTGTTTGGAGTACAGTCTTATATCTATAACTTGAACATGAGTATTAGGGAAGGAAGTTTGTGAAGAACAATGAACACCTCCTCTACAAAACACTGGGAGAACAAGAAGCACAGATTTGTAGATTGTGTATCAAAGAATAATACCACTGGGGGCTGAAACATATTTCATCATTCAGGGCTACCGCTGGAATACAGGGGATTGACTAGTACTATCTGAACCAGAGATGTAGTGGGAAAGACCACTAGCTGTGACTGACATCAACAGGAGACAGTAACTCTGTGGTTTCATGACCATCAACATCCTTGTCAGGAAACCCTACAATGGAGTTTTTAGTGAGAGTGTTTAGACCATTTACAGTTAATATGATTATTGATATGGTTAAGTTTAAATCTACCATCTTGCTATTAGTCTTTCATTGGTCTTATTGGTCCCATCTGTACTTTGTCATCTTTTTCTACTTTCTTTCAGATATGTTGTTGTTGTTATATGCCGTTGAGTCGGACCCGACTCATGGCGACCCCTGTTTGAGTTCCCGAGGCAGTATCACTATGGAAGCAGATTGCCCAACCTCCCTTCTGAGGAGTGGCTGGTGGGTTTGAATTTCCAGCCTTCTGGTTAGCAGTCAAGTGCCTTAGGCACTGCACAACCAGAGCTCCCTTCT
>NW_006921947.1:1840513-1842649 GCF_000298275.1 Orycteropus afer afer
GAGTGTGCACATATCTGTTCTTGTCATGGCTCTCACTTCTTTAGGGTATATACCTAGTAATGGGATGGCTGGGTCAAATGATATTTCTAATTCCAACTTTTGAAGGAATCACCATACTGCTTGGAAAGATATTTTTATTGATTACAAAATTCTAGATTGACAGGTTTGTTTGTTTGTTTGCTTTCTCCCCTCAATCAGTACTTTAAAGGTGTTGCTCCACTGTTCATTTGCTTGTACTCTTTCTAAAGAAAAATCTGCTGTCATTTTATTTCTCTTCCTGTGTAATGTGTCTTTCTTCTCTGGTCATTTTTATAATTTTCTTTTTATCTTTGGTTTTGAGCAACTTGATTATGATAGCCTTAAGTGTAGTTTTTTTTTTTTCCAAGTTTCTCATGCTTGGGGTTCATCAAGCTTCTTAGATTTGTGGATTTATAGTTTTTATATAATTTGGAATTTTTTTACATTAATTATTCCAATAATTTTTTGTACTCTTCTGTGTCTCTTCTTCTTTAGAGACTAAAATTACATGTATATAAGGCCACTTGACATTGTTCCACAGCCCACTAAGAGTGGCTTTTTTGGGGGGAGGGGCATCTTTTTTTTCTGTATTTCATTTTAGATAGTTTCTATTGCCATATTTCCAATTCGTTAATCTTTTCTACTGTAGTGTCTAATCTGCCTTTCATCTCAACCCAGTGTTTTTATAGGAATTAGTTTTCATCTCTGGATGTTTAATTTGGGCCTTTTAAACACCCATTCCAAGTTACTCTTAACATGTTCAGTCGTTTCCCTAGCTTTTTGAACATATACCAACAACCATGTTAATATCCTTGTCTGCTAATTCTAACATCTGTGTCAGTTCTTGGTTGGTTTCAGTTGGTTCATTTTTCTCCTAATTGTGTGTCTTATTTTCTTGCTTGTTTGCACACCAGGTTATTTTTTTATTAGATGCCAGGCATTGTGAATTTTACCTTGTTGGGTGCTGGATATATATACTTTTTTTTTTTCATTAGGTCTATGAAAGTTATTGAGCTGTACTGGGATACAGTTAAATTACTCAGAAACAGTTTGCTCTTTTTGAGACTTGTTATTAAGGTTTCTTAGGCAGACTGAGAGCATCATTTAGCTAAGGCAAGATTCTCCTGAGTAGTCTATTTAATGTCCCATGAATGACCTAGTTTTCCAATCTGGTTTATGGAAACAAGCACCATTCTCATCGTCATAGGAACTTCAAGCTCTGTTACCTTGAACACTTTTTTTCTGGTTCCTTCTTTGGTCTCAGTTACTTTCCTTCACACTTGTCAGTACTCTGCTGAATCCTCCAGGGTGATCCTCTAAAGACATCTGGAGTTCTCTTTCTCTGCAATTCTCTCATTTTTTGGAACTCTGCCCTGTGAACTCTGGCTTCTGTGAACTCCTTAGGTCCTCAGCTCCATCTCTTTAATTACGGGAGTTTGTTGGACTTAGGTTCCTCCTCCATGCATCAAGCTTTTCTGGAGTAAGGGAGTAAGGCAGTAAGTTGGAACAATAACAGAGCTGGCCTCATTTGTTTGGATCATCACCCATTTTTTCCTGATGTCTAATGTCTTGATGACCACATTTTCCAAATATTTTGTCCAGTTTTTATTTGAGAATAAATTTTATTTGAGAGTAAATAAGTTCCTTGTTATTCCACTTTGGTCTTAAGAGGAACTCACTGCCATATTTTTAAATATTTGGTATATTTTTGAAATTTGACATGAGTGTAACTAAATTGAATGTGACAATTTAATACTTGAAGTAATATTATCAAAACTAGACTCACTTGTAAATGATAAGAGTACAGTTGTTCTAACCAATGAAAATTTCATTTCTTAAATACATAGTCTATGACTACTGAGACTGATAACAAATGTTTTATAAAGGAATTAATAATTGGTATGTATGTACACAAATATTAATTTCCTAATGGGAAAAGCAGTTTTGCTGTATAAAATGTTTCATCTAAAAATTTGTTTCAAAATAATGTATTCCAAGATATTTAGGCTTTATAATTCTTTTTTTTTCTTTTTATTGTGATTTGGGTGAAAATTTACAGAGCAAATTCACTTTCCATACAGCAGTTCACATACACTTTGTCTCATGACATTGACCACA
>NW_006921947.1:1842959-1845256 GCF_000298275.1 Orycteropus afer afer
CAAATGATTTTGAGTTTTGTTCCACATTGTTCTCCCTGTCTATCCAGGATCTCTTACAAAGATCCTCTTCCAAGTGGTTGACAGTAGTAGCCGGGCACCATCTAGTTCTTCTGGTCTCATAGTCATATAGGCTACAGATCAGATGGTGTACCAGTCACTAGGACTAATTGTTTACATGAATTTTTGGTTTTCTTCATTCTTCTTGGCTCTGGATGAAGAGAGACCCATCATTGCATGTAGATGGCAGCTTGCAAGCTTTTAAGATCCCAGTCATTACTCGCCACGGTAGGAGGTGGAACAATGTTTTGTATAGTATGTTATGCCAATTAAGCTTGATGTCCCCTGCGACTATGGTCCCAAGCCCTCAGGTTCAACTACTCGGTCCTTCTGGGTAGCGGGCTGTGACCAAGCAGTGACTACAACCTTGGCTCTTGTCATAGGCTTTAAAATTCTTAACTCATTTTTTATAACACACTCAGAAATACTTTGGTGGAGGGGATCTTTTCTTCCATCCAACAACTCCTTTACTTCACATGTCAATTTCTCCTAATAGCTCCCCCTACCCTCATGGATGCAGTCACTAAATCACATATTTAATCAGTTTAATCACATACTCAATTCAATTCAATAAATATTTGAAATATGCCTACTATGTTAGTCATTAAGTAAGTCAAAAGATAAGAAAGAAAGTCTCTGCCTTTGAGGGATATATCATCTAGTACAAGACTAAGAAAGCATTTTTTGCAAAGGGCCAAATAGTAAATATTTTAGGCTTACAAGCCAAAAGGTCTCTGTTGCTACTCCTCGACTCTGCAGTGCAATGCAAAACAAAGGTAGTCACAGACAATACATAAACGAATGGACATGTTGATGTTCTAATAAAACACTTGATCTAAAAGGAAGAACTAGAGAAATACATAGAATAAGGTATGTATCAAAAGGTGACCAGAAACAAGTGTTATAAGATACCTAAGAAGGGAGATTCATACCTTTGTATCAGGTCTATAAAAATAAAGAATGATTTAATGCAAGGGGCAATATTTGAATTGATACGTTAAGATTAGATAGAATTAGAATAGGCAGAAATGACAGGAAAGCCTGAAATAAGTCACAGAAATGAGAAACACTGAAGATTTTGGGTAAGAAGCAGACCTGTTTAGCGGAATGGTTGGTTATACTAGGAACGAAATAGAAAAATAAGGAAATGTAAAGCTTTTGCATTCTCCCAAATAGAAATAATTTCTCTCACTTCCAGACCTGTTAAACTCCTCTTTTTGATCTTTTACCACATTTTGCCTTATATTATGGTTATTTTTGCCCTTCTCTTTCTTCCTCTACTAGACCATCCTCATCTGTGAGTTCTCACTGTTGCTAGCACAGAAGTGGGATTGAGGCACAGAGCAAAAATATTTGTGGTGTTAATAAATGAAACCATTCATTTCAGCCCAAACCATTTGGGCCCACCAAATAGGCACAGAGGTCCTGCAGAAATAGTTTAAAGACTAGCTGATTGACAAGGAAGGGAAATGTTCACCCATCACAAAAGTAGCACCTTCATTTTTTAACTACAGCTTTGATAAGAGATCTTGCAGGGTTGACATTAATGTCCATGTAACAGTGCAGGGGTTAATTCCTTTAATTCCCCATTATGTAGATTTGTCCATAATCTGTAGCCACTTGAAATGCAACTTCTAAGTTGCAATTCCCCACAGTCTTTTTCAAGGGGGAAAATCCATACAGATAAGTGCAGGGGTTTTACTTTTTAATCAGAAGGTTAATTAAGTGAATTAATCTTTACGTTGGAATACATTTTTTGCATGGAATTTGGAATAAATAATTTAAATGGGTTAAAATCAAATTAGTGTAATATTAAAATGAATAATAAAGCTTAGGAAATGAGTAAAAGGCTTATGTGTTCGATTAATTATGCAGCAGCAGACAAAAGTGCCTATGGCAAGTTTAACCTGAAAAGACAGGAAAAACTGATAAAGATTCTCAAATCCTCCTGGAATCGCTAGTACCTCCATAGAAAGCATTTTTAACAATGTACACTGTTTCACAAGGACATTGTTTTTTGAGCAGTTCTTCGAAGAAAAGCACCAAGTGGTTAGCATTTAAATGAACCTTCTGAACTGCAATGAAAGTAAATAACTGCAGAATTATAAATCGGCTTTGCCATGTCCATTGAGAAAATGAAAATAGAGAGCAAAAATGGAATCTGACTACATTCATGTGGCCAGGGTGAGTGGAGGACCAGAACCATTTAATGAAGACTTTCTGGAAGCAAATAGTGACAC
>NW_006921947.1:1845603-1848591 GCF_000298275.1 Orycteropus afer afer
CTCCCCTCCCACTTCCTCCTGATAGCTACCTCTTCCCTGAGTCCATCCCTCCATGCACTCCTGTCCCCTGAGCTGTCTCCCTGTGCACAAGCAGCCCTTCTTTCTCCTATGCTTGCCAATGAACTGCTTTTTATATGACTTTAATTAAGTCATGCAAAATGCATGTCTCGTGTTATCTTTACAATGCCTAGGGAGGAGTTTTGAGTACTACTCCCATCCTAAGATCAAGAGGTCCAACCATTGTAGTTTGAATTGAAAGCAAAGAGATGCTCCCCCTTGTGCCCAAGTATAATCACTGTTCTTGCTCTTCCCTGGCCTTAATCATGGGTGGATGTTAATGACACACAGGCCCCGAATGAAAGAACTCCTAGTGGTCAAAGCTCCAGCAATCTGAACAACAAAATAAATCATGTTGGACTGTGACCCAAATTATAAAATAAATATCCATGAGTCCAAACTAATATAAGGAAATGACTGAACAAATAACTAACTGAGAGAAAATAGACAGATCTCCCATCTCCCAAATAACTGATGTAGATTCTCTGCCCTCAAGGAGGAACAACATAATTCCTCACTTTTTCAGTCAGTGGGGGTTACTCCTCTTCACTGCCTTCCAAAGAGGACAGTATATGATGGGGGGAAATTGAATAATGTTACAGTGCAGAAACCTGACAAACACTACCTCAGCCAGGTGGTCAATAAATGATTAAGTGATAAGTCATGTTGATAGCACATGGCCTTGATATGATGTGATGAGAAGGGTGCTTCATCTCTGTGGTCTTCCTCCCCCAAACCCATAATCCCAGTCTAATTATGAGGAAAAAAAATATCAGGCAAACCCCAATTGAGGGTCATCAAAAAAAAGGAAAGTCTGAGAATTTGTCACAGCCAAGGAGAGTCCAAGGAGACATGATGACTAAATGTAATTAGGTATCCTGATGCAGGTCCTTGAACAAACAAACAAATTAGGTGAAAACTAAGGTATCAATATTGGTTCTTTAGCTGTAACAAATATACCATTCCAATGGAAGATGTTAACATCAGGGGAAACTGGGTGTAGCATTGATGAAAACTGTACTATCTTTGCAACTTTTCTGTAAATCTAAAACTATTCTATAAGAAAATTTGTTTTTTAAAATGATATCTCTTTTAAAGCAAATGAAATGTCTCATAGCATCTAAAAGTTGACATGTGCCCGGGCACCCAAAATGGACTGGAAGGCTAGAAAGGGCTTTTCTCTGTCTCTAAATGAGAGGGGTGGTTCTATTCTTAGAATTCTCCCTTGTATCTTATCCATACAGGTCAGAGAGCCTGGCTGTGAGCAGTGTCAGGGTGTTCATGTCGTGTCATCCCAATCACCTGGAGGAAGATTGTTTTCTCCCTTCTTTCTATTTCAGTTCCACATTTCCAGAGGAAAGGATTGCCCACATTAGGACAGGATCCCACCTCTGTTTTCATCACCTGAGATAGAGGGTAGGGTCAGCGAAGGGACTCTGATTAGCCCAGCTTAGGTCACCTGCTTACCCTGGACCAATCAATTGCCATCATGGGAGGAAAGTCCCATGGATGTATATGGCTGCTCAGTAACCCACACTTGTGGATGGAGGGAGCTGTGGGCAAGGATCATCAGGGAGAAGAGGGAGCTTCTTCCATGATGGAAGGTGATGGCGAGGGAAGAGGAAGTCCCACCTAATAAAGGTACAGGAATAACCACAGAGTATCTGAGATTGAGGAGAAAAAGCAGACTTAATATGAAACATAAATATTTTGCACATCTGAAAATGTACAGGCCCCAAATCCCTTATCTACACTTCCTAAATCCCCAGAGCTCCGAAAACTAAAATGCTCTCCACAGCTCATGTGACAGCAAATCCTATCCTGAACTGATGAGAGGCTAATTGTAGTCTTGAAACACCTATTTAGTGTGAATATTCATACTGTTTGCCAAAGAAATATTAATGTCTTTGATTACAGGGTCTTCTCCAAGCCCCACTAGGAGTAATAGGTAATGGATTGTATATGTTACAGTATTACCTTAATAAAATCTGAAAAACTCTGAATTATAGCACACAATTGCTCCCATGGGTTTCATTTAAGGGCTACATATATAATAGCACATATATAGAAGTACATAAATGTCAATTTACACATAGCTCTGAAAGCAAGAACCATAGAAATAAAAGCCATATAAGAAAACCACGAAAGAAAAACTTTTAACACATTGAAAGGAAAATACACAGAATCTACAATAGTTTGTGGATGATACAAAAAAAAAAAAAAAAACCTGCCATTAAATCGATTCCGACTCATAGCAACCCCTATTGGGTTTCCCAGGTGATAAATCTTTATGAAAATAGATTGCCTACTTCCATACATACTATAACTACTATGGAAGTTGGCAATCAAATGCCTTAGGCACTGCACCACCTTTCTTAATAATAATACCTTATTTTTACATAGTGTTTACAATCTTCAAATCTTTCACATTCTTTATTTTTATAATCATCAAAATAACCTCAGATATAAGCAGTGAAAAAACTGTTATCACCTTTTACAGATGAGGGAGAAGGTGCCTGGAGAGGGTTTTACTAGAGAAAGAGTAGGGTCTTGGCCCCAGGTGTCCTAAGTCCTAAATCCAATGCCCTTGACCTCTGTGCTCAGTATCTCAGATTGAAGAGGGATATCGAAATGCATTTTCCTCATGTTGGCAAAAATATAACAAAGCTACTTAACATTTAGCTGCTTTGATGTTTGGAGGACTACAAAAGGGAAGGTTTGTCAAGGATTCTTGGGGAGGGTGGTAGTAGGAAGGAAAAAAAAATGGTGTCTGTGATGATTATATTTGTGTGTCAACTTGTCTGGGCCTGGTGGAATGGCTGGGTAGCTGGTGGTAGTATTCCCCACGATGAGACTGGCCATCAACTCCATGGTGGGATCTACCACAAGCAGCTGAGTAGCTGCCTTTGGGATGTGGTCTGCTTCCTGTAT
>NW_006921947.1:1848894-1866372 GCF_000298275.1 Orycteropus afer afer
AGGTTGAGGGGCTTTCACCCAGCCCCTAGAGCCTGGCACTTTGAACTTGGACTTAAAGCCTCCAAATTGTAAGAATAAACTCCTGTTTATTAAGACCATCCCATTTGTGGTATATTTCCTGTCAGAGTGGCACTAGGGAACCAGAACAGTGTCTGATGGTGTTTAATGGTAGCTGTTATGTAGGCTATAGAGGAAACTGCACAGTGTAGCTTCAAAACCTGTAATTCTAACTTTCGCCATATCTTCAAAGAAATGTGATATTTTCATGGTAGTTTTCCTTGCCTCTTCAACTAACTTCTTTACAGATTTAATTTTCCTTTATTATCTATACAAAGGCTAAGTTTCAAAATACTGTAACTCATTTATTTAAAACCTGTAGCCATTTACTGATAAGGAATTTTATTTTGCTCTTTTTATATCTAATGTAATAATGACATTAATTTTATTCTACCATAAACCAGTGATTTCTATTCCTTTTGTGTCTGAGGACCTTCCTTTTAATATCACAATATGCCATGTCTACCCATATGAAAGTAATTGTACATTTAATATCCAATATTTAATATCCACTTATCCAAAGCATAATTGCAAATACAAAAAGCTACTATGAATTCAGGTATTCTTGTAAATCAATTGTAGTTTGCAAGTCACAGCAGCTCTTACAAGTGTTTGATAATTAGCATTCCACTCACAATGCTTGGTAGAAATATGGATTCTGTTATATTCTATTTCTGTTTTGATTAATGTGATAAAAATTACTAATAGGAAAACATAAACAGAATAGATGGAATTTGAAAGATATACCCCATGTATAATCAGAATATCATAATGCACTTAGACTAAGGTTTGCCTGACCCAAGCCATGGTCTTTTCAATGGCAATTGCCTCATATGCATATAAAAGCTGGAGAATGAAAAAGGAAGACAGAAGAAGAATTGATGCATTCACACTGTGGTGTTGGTGAAGAATACTTACTATACAATAGACTGCCAGAAGAATGAGCAAATCAGTACTAGAAGAAACACAACCAGAATTCTCCTTAGAAACAAGAATGGCGAGACTTTGTCTTGCTTACTTTGGACATGTCATCAGGAAAGACCAATCACTAGCAAAGGACATCGTGGTTGGTAGAGTGCCAACAAAAGTGAGGGAAACCCTCAATGACATGGACTGACACAGTAGCCAAGACAATAGACTCAAACACACCAGCAATTATGAAGATGGCACAGGACCAGGTGACATTTCATTCTGTTATATATGACGTTCCCATAGGTCAGAGCTAACTCAACAGTAACTAACAACAACAATGAACTTAGAATAGTGCCTGTCACATAATAAACCAAAAACCACATTCACTGCCATCAAGTCAATTCCAACTCATAGCAATCCCCATTGAGTTTCCGAGACTTTAGATTGCCCCATCTTCCTTCTGCGGAGTGGCTGGTGGGTTTGAACCACCTCCCTTCTGGTTAGCAGCCAAATGCCTTACCCACCATGCCACCAGAGCTACTCAATAAACATTTGCAGAGAGAATAAATAGATACAGAAACTCCTGATGAGTCAGCCTTATGCAAGAGGATAAAAAAAGCCAAGGTTTAGGCTTCCTTGGATATGAATCAAGCTAGTTACAATAGCTATCTCTTAAGTCTGTCATGGGGTCTTCCATGGCATATTCCATAAGTGAAGTCTTACAAGATGTGTTCTATAAAAGGTAATTCCATTTCTCTCCTTCAAATTCCTGTCAATCTTCATCTTTCTGATAGGTCAGGGAGTCACCCAAACTTTCTTTCCCAAGAGATACTTAATGAAAACCACGTCCACAATACTGAAAAACACGCCACTGTAGATTCCTTAAGGAACTTGGTATGAAACACATGCTCAGTGTGTATGAATAACTAGAGGAAGTTTGAGAATCTCCCATTGAGGGAAATCCCACATCAGAGGCAAGGAAACACTGAACATTTAATTAGCTAAATTAGTCAATTTAACACTTGAAAAAAAAATCCCTCCTTCACTGCAATTATTTATATTTTTCTCTATTCAGCAACAATGCTTCTCTATTTCATTGTCAGTATGAGGTCCCCAGGGACAGTTATCATAGCCAGCTCTTCAGTTTTGGGACCCTGTGCCCCTCTGCTTTCTGCCCCTCAAATGCTGCCTGTCATTAGCAATTCTGACATTTGCTGCTGCTTTGTCAGATTCCAATTTCTTCTAAATGCCTAGAACTTCACAAAAAAGACCAAAATTTGTCTAAACCTGAAGACATCAGAGAGTTTAATCCTACTGAAATAAATACTCATTTTCTTGTTTGCTATATTTGCTTGTTTTGTCTTTAATGTGAACATTTTCTATATAGCTTTTGTAAAATGTCAATTACCCTACAGAATATTTGTAATGATAAAAAGAACTGCTACAACAGATGTTAAATATTCATAGTAACAAAATGTTTTGCGTGACATATTGGACAAGCAAAATTTCTATGTGAGTGTCACATAAATGATGATTAAAAAAACACTATTTTAAATTTGAAATTCAATTTCAGTTCCTAATTTGAAGAATATTTTGCAATGCGATTTCTCTGCCTTGCATGGTTTCTTCTTCTTTGCTTGGCCATAGTATAGTAACACCCAACCCAAACCACAATGTGTGAATATACACTGTAAATGGATAGAAATTATTTTCCACAAAGATTTGTGTTTGTGGTTATAAAAAGGAAGTCTCAAACTGCCCATTGCTTTGCCAAGAAATCAGCAATATATAGCAGGCATTTTTAAGGAAGTCTCTTCATTTGGCAGATGCCCAGAATTGTGTAGTGAACTCAACACAAGAAAAATAATCAATCAACAATATGGCTGGTACTAGATGGAAATGTATGTCATGCAAATGAAAGGAAAACTCTCAATGTATGAGAGAGTTCCAGTGTTCCAGTTGCTCCATAGTCTTGTCAATACTTGTTATTGTCAGTCTTTTTAGTTTTAGCCATTCAGATGGTGTTTAATGGTAGCTGTTGTGTAGGATTTTACCTTAGAATATTAATAGAGAGATACTCAGGTTTGCCATGCATAAACTTATCAGTTTATTGCAAGGTAGTCACGGCAAGGCACACAAGATTTCACAACCTTCATTTACAACTAGAGAATCAGAACTAACAATTACAATGTTGGCTCAGTAGTTAGAGTCCAAATATTTAGACTTTAGGCTTTTACCTTTTATGAGAGGTCTTGGGAGGAAGGCCTGGCCACAGCTCAAACTCAGCTGAGGTCCTTCATAGGTCCAAGGTCAGTGGCGCTGGGCAGAATCTCAGTAGGCTCTCTGTCTTTGGAGAGAGTAAGAGATTAGAAGAAGATCTTCTCTCAGTGAGTAAGCAGAAATTCTGTGTTTATATGTGAAATTCTCACCTTGACCTCACACAATAAGGTCCAGTGTGACATCAAAGACTATGTTATGTCTTTTCTCCAGGGTTAGAGAGTAACCAAATGAGACATGTTTTCTTCAAGGTTAGAGATTAGGGAGGTTGTTTATAGTATGTCTCAAGGACAGTACAAAGATTAACTATGTTATGTCTTCTTTTATCACAGCATGTGAAGTCAAAGCCAACTTAAAGATTGTTGATTACATTCTTCACATATTTTGTATGCTTCTATGTCTCCGTTCACGAATTTTATAAATAACTTTCTAATGACTTACAGGTTTACAATAATTTATAGTTAATGTTATAGGTCCTCAGAGAGGTAGATAAACTTCCACTTCTAAGCTCATATTAGGTGTGATTATACATATGTCTTTTGAAAGTGTAATGGTGACTTAGATCTTATGGGGTTGGAGAGCATCATACTCATCATAGAAGAGTAGCTCCCTGTGGTTTTCATGTGCACGTCCCTAATGACTACTGATATGGAGCACCTTCTCAGAAGCTTAACAGCCATTACTTATCTCTTTTTGTGAAGGGCCCATTCAAGTTTTTGCCCATCATTTTACTATGCAAGTACAACTCTTGATTTCAACTCTATTGGCCTAGTAATCAAAGTTGAATTTTACATGATTTTAGTTAGTGAAGTTTGTCATGGGCAATACTTTCTGCCTTTTAAAAATTCTCTGTGGTGTTTTCAAAATCAATGATTTCAAAATGACCATCTTTTCAAGTGTGGAATTCTACATAGTGGGCTTCCTATTCGGCATATATTATCAGAAATAAGATACAATCCCACAGTTTAGTAGTTCAAAGCATAGACTCTGAAACCAAGATGTGTGGTTTCACATCAAATGATGGTTGTATTTTCATGCCTCAGATATCTTATGTATAAAATGAGGATCATGACATGACTTGCCTCAGAGAATTGTGGAGGATCATTGGAATTAACATATATAAAGCTCTTAGAGTGATCCCTGGTGTGTAGCAGGTAATCAATAAGTTTTTTCTATTGATAAAATGACTTGGAGTGCCAAATTAGGCCCTCTTTGTGTCAGTTAACCAAGTGAAGTTTAGATCATTTTCCAACAAATTGGAGAAGCTGCCACATGTTGATCTGGGCCACTCAAAGATTGCAAGATTGGGTGTGAATCTCCAGGATTCCTGAGTGGACCGACCACTGGAATGATCACTGACGCCTGTTGTAAACATGCTTTCTGGTCTGTTTGGCTGTGAGGACCCAACATATGCCTAATGGCTCCATTAGGGTATGAGTTAGGAGGGCCCAGGCCAAATTGTAAATATTCATGACTTGTGAATTGTTCAGTCTGGCTCTGGGTGGAAGTGAAAAGATTTAGGAGAAAAAGAGCAGCTCCCGTTCTAGGCAGCCTAAGACACAGGAGCACCGTAATAAAGTGAGAAGTTGAATTCTACAAAGAATCACTTTACAAACTCTTTAATGCTCTCCCATAAAGGTTATATATTTAAGGACATCCAAGTGGCCAGAGAAAGCAAGTCAAATGTGACAGGGGAGGAAATTGCCTAAGTAAGAGAACCTCATCAATGCCAGTAACTCAAAGGGGGCTGTGGGCTTTTTCTTTCATTAAATCCATCTGCCTGGGCTGGGTGCCTGGCAGTCCTGCTAATGAGGATCTGCTCTTCGTAATACTGAAGGAAATAAGTCTTCATCTCTACCCCTTTTCATGTGCCAGTGGCATGTCAGAAATAATTTTTCAGGCAAGAGCCATTTCAAGCTACAACCAGGTATGCTCATTCAGTCACCCAGCTCCTCAGGCATTTGATGCAATGAGGACAGAGGACAGTGCTGACTGCCTGTCCTTCCTCTGCTGACTCATTAGCTTCAGAAGGGAATCATATTCTTTACCATTCCTGCCATCAGGATATTAGCTTTCCGTAAGTGCGCATATAAGAATGGACAGTGATTTGTATTTGGTCATGATTTTTTCCCCCCATGATTCACCAAGTTATGGCTACTTGGAATTCTTGCTATTAAATGTCCATGAAGCACTAATGATTTTTATTTTGCTTACAATTTTTTTAACTTTCTACTCCATGTACTTTAACATATGACTCTTGAGAATTATTAGATTCAAAGGAAAGGCAGTCTTGGTGTACTTTTTCATATTTTTATTGACCTAGTATAAACCAAAAAAACAAACTCACTGCCGTTGAGTCAGTCCTGACTCATAGCGATCCCTCCTCGGGTCTCTGAGGCAGTATAACTACGGAAGTAGATTGCCCAACCTTCCTTCTGAGTAGTGGCTAGTGGGTTTGAACTGCCAGCCTTCTGGTTATCAGTCAAATGCCTTAGGCAGTATGCCACCAGAGCTCTTTGACCTAGTATGGAAGGCAGAATTCTCAAAATGTTCCTCCCCTCCAAGATACCACACCCTATTCCCCTGGAACCTGTGAATGTGGCTGAGCAATTGCTCCATGATTGTGTTATATTACATGGTACAGTTGACCCTAAAATAGGTATATAATCCAGATTGATCAGACATAATCCCTTGAGCCCTCAAAAGCAGAGAGATGTCTCAGCCTGGTGGCAGAAGAGGAAGTCAGAGAGATTTGAAGAATAAGGAAAACTCCACTCTGCCTTGAAGATGGAGGGGACTACATGAGAAGGAGTGTGGGCAGAATTAAGAAGCTGGAAGAAGCTCCTGAATGACAGCCAGCAAGGAACCATGTACCTTAGGCCTATGACTTCAAAGAACTGACTTCTGCCAGAAAACTCTGTGTTACTTTTCCATGACTGCTGTCACAATTTGCCACAAACTTGGTGTCTTATAGTGATAAAAATTTATTCTCTCACAGTTCTGGAGGCCAGAAATCCAAAATCAAGGTGTTGCCAGGACCATGCTCCCTCAAAAGACTCTAGGAAAGACTCTTCCTTGGTTCAGACATGCCTTTATCTGTGCCTACATGACTTCAATCTCTGCTTTTATCTTAATATGGCCTTCGGTTCTGTGCCTGTGTCTTCTCTTCTGTCTCTTGTAAGGACCCTTGTCACTAGATTTAGGGTATAACTGGATGATACAGGATGACCTCACCTTGAAATCTTTAACTTAATTACATCTGTGAAGACCCTGTTTCCCATAAGTGCATATTCACAGGTTCCAAAGGTTAGGGCCTGAACATAGGTTTTGGGGGGCTAATATTCACCTCACTACAAATAAAAATGATCTAGGAAGATGACTCCAACCTCTAGATGAGAACACAGCTGTCCAACACCTTGACTTAAGCCTTGTAAGACCTACGCCTAGAACCCGGCTGTGCTAGGTTTCTAACCTGTAAAAGTGAGGTAATAAATGGAGGTTGTTTTAAGCTGCTATGTTTGTAGTAATTTGTTACACAGCAATAGAAAATTAAATATACCTGGTTTCTTCTCATTGCATACTTTTTAATGGCTGAGTAGTAGCTGAGAATTAGTTAGTTAGAGAAACACCCAGGAATTAGCTCAGGTTTGCTTGGATGCTGCACTGGAGGCACTCACTTGTCTATGCCAAGAAATGTGGGAGACAGCTACCTGGCCAAATGACTGGAAGTGATCCATATTTGTACCCATTCCATAGAAAGGTGACCCCACAAAATGTGGAAATTATCAAACAATATCATTAATACTACACGCAAGTAAAATCTTGCTGAAGATCATTCAAAAATTGTTGCAGCAGTATATTGCCAGATAACTTCCAGAAATGCAAGCTGGATTCAGAAGAGGACATGGAACGAGGGATATCATTGCTGATGTCAGATGGATCTTGGCTGAAAGCAAAGAATACCAGAAAGATGTTTACTTGTGTTTTATTGACTACGAAAAATCATTCAACTGTGTGGATCATAACAAATTATGGATAACACTGAGAAGAATGAGAATTCCAAAACACTTAATTGTATTCATGAGGAACTTGTACATAGACCAGGAGGCTATCATTTGAACAGAACGAGGGGATAAATGCATGGTTTAAAATCAGGAAGGGAGTGCATCAGGGTTGGATCCTTTCACCATACTTATTCAATCTGTATGCTGAGCAAATAATCCAAGAAGCTGGACTATTCAAAGAAGAGCATGGCATCAGGATTGGAGGAAGACTCATTAACATCCTGCAATATGCAAATGACACTACTTTGCTTGCTGAAAGTGAAGATGATTTGAAGCACTTACTGATGAAGATTTAAGACTTCTGCAGTATGGATTACGTCTCAACATAAAGAAAATGAAAATCCTCACAAGTGGACCAATAAGCAGCATCATGTTAAATGGAGAAAAGACTGAAGTTGTCAAATATTTCATATTACTTGGTTCCACAATCAATGCCAATGGGAGCAGCAGTCAAGACATCAGACAACGTATTGCACTGAGAAAATCTGCTGCAAAAGACCTCTTTGAAGTACTGAAGACCAAAGGTGTCTCTTTGAAGTACTGAAGACCAAAGGTGTCTCTTTGAAGACTAAGGTGTGCCTAACCCAAGCCATGGTATTTTCAATCACCTCATATGCATGTGAGAGCTGGACAATAAATAAAGAAGACCAAAGAAGAATCGATGCTTCTGAGTCGTGGTGTTGGCGAAGCATACTGAAAGTCCCATGGACTGCTAGAAGAACTAACAAATCTATCCTGGAAGAAGTGCAGGTGGAATGCTCCTTGGAAGCGAAAATGGCCAGACTTCATCTCACCTACTTTGGTCGTGTTGTCAGAAGGGACCATTCCCTGGAGAAGGATATCATGCTTGGTAAAGTGGAGAGTCAACAAAAAAGGGGAAGGCCCTCAATGAGAGGGATTGACACAGTGGCTACAATGATAGGCTCAGGTATAGCAAGGATTGTGAGGCTGGTGCAGGACTGGGCAGTGTTTCGTTCTGTTGTACATGGGGTCACTAAGAGTCAGAGCTGACTTGATGGTCCCTAACAATAACAACATAGGAGATCATGGGGTCATCTTACCAGGAAGAAGTTCCAGTTGACACCATCATGCTAGTAATTGGCAATAAAATTTGGGCAAGGAAAAAACAGTGTTGAGTCTGCCAGTGAGAGGGTGAGATTTCATGGGATGCTGAGGTTGGCAATCATTTTTCCTTAGTTTTGAATGATACCAGGAATGTCATTTTGCTCTTTATACTCCCCTTTCTTCTGTGGCTTTGGAGGCTCTTCCCTACTCCTGTAACAATATGGTAAAGGTCAGGCATGCCAGGACAGCTCATTAAGGAAATGGGAACATGCCTACATCATGCATCATTGTCCTAAAATCCATTATTAAAACACACACAGTAGAGGTGTCACGAGGGAAAGTAGAAGGTGGGAAGTGGTGACAACAAAATATGAGATGATTGTCAGAACTATAAGAAGACATAATGTATGAATTCAAAAATCTTAGACAATAAGACAAGGAGGATTGGAGGATGGGTCCTGAGTGTGTTCAACACATGGCTGATCTAGGAAGCCACTGAGAGAGAAATACACTTCTACACCCTCAGGAGCTCCTGCAGACAGCTCTGCAGGCCCTCTGTTTTGGTGTGGTCCACGCTTTGGAACTCTGCTGCCTCAAGTATGCCAAGACTCTTGTTGGATTTTCTTCCTTGCCCTTCTCCTTCTGTGGCCAGCAGGAGAGACCTTATGAATCTTAGCACCAGTTACTATCAGAGAGATTCCCCATGGTAGTGCCCATATAACACCCTTCTTTCCATGTCCCAGAGTTCTCTCCTCACCTGGGCTCACAAATCTTGTTTGATTTTGTGGAAAACTAGAGTTTAGATAGACTACTGGGAAAGTAAAAAAATAAAGTGGAGTAATTTAGGAATAGGGAGTTGAAGGTCATTAATTTTCATAAACCGATGGGATAAACTAGGTATTTTGGAAAATCCCTTATTCAAAGACTTTTGTAAGCTTTGTAAACAATAGAGAATTTTCATGGGAGAAAAAAGTGGTTTTTATGCCCTGCTAGTTCAAGCAAGGTAAAGTATGGCTTTCCTTCCAGTATAAATCTCAAAAGATTAAAAAACTCAGAGCATCAGAGCAGGGTGATTTACTTTTCTACCAAACTTAAAATGTTTCTTTTGCTGATATAAGATTTCAGTGGATGTATTTTATTTTTACCATTTTAATTAGTGTGCTTTTAAAAAATCCAGAAGGCTCCTTGGTCTACCAAACAATAAATTTTATTTCCTACATAAAGGAGTAGGAACTCTGGTGGCTTAGCACCTCAGGCATTTGACTGCTAACCAGAAGGCTGGCAGTTCAAACCCACTCCTCGGAAGGAAGACTGGGCAGTCTACTTCTGTAGACATACCACCTCAGAAACCCAAGGAGGGGTCACTACGAGTTGGAACCAACTCGATGGTAGTGAGTTTGGTTTCTTTTGGACCTAAGTGAGTGGTTCTAGATTTTTATAGTATTGGTCTATCCTTAAACATTCTTACTGGCCAAATTAATTGCTGATTTGAAGGAAAAGGAATGAACTGGAGAAGATAAGTCAGTTCAGTATCGGCTTTTGGCTTTACAGTTTGATAAAAGTTGTTTCTTTCCTTCTTGCTAATCCTCTACCTTTCTAGTGCTAACCTCTAGTGCTTATCACAGCAGTTTAATGGGTGTTGTAAGTAGTATTCTTTGTTCAGTCTCTGAAAGCATATTAATGCTTATGTCTTCATCATCATGGGAAGAAGAATTTTGATAGTGGCATGCATAAAATGGGCCGCACAACTTTCTTACATGGGCATTAACAAGAAATATGGACTTTATGCAACTGATACAATTTCTATGGGCCATATTAATGGCCTAAGCAGGTAAAAATAAACAGTAAATTCCATGTGTGCTCTGCCCATGGTTTGACTACATGGTAGACAAAAGATGATTGCAGAATGTTGTTGGTAGGTGCCATTGAGTCAGCTTCTCTTCATAGCAACCCCATGCATAACAGAACAAAATGTTACTCAGTCCTGCACCAACCCCACAATAGTAGGTATGTTGAGCCCATGGTACAGGTACTGTGTCAATCCATCTTGTTGAGGGTCTTCCTCTTTTTCTCTGACCCTCTCCTCTAGCAAGCATGATGTCCTTCTCCAGTGACTGGTCCCTCCAGAGAACATGTGCAAGGTGAACAAGATGAAGTCTTGCCATTCTAAGGAATATTTTGGTTGTACTTCCTCCAAGATAGTTTTGTTCTTCTGGCAATCCATGGTTTAGTCCATATTCTTCCCCAACATCATAACTTAAATGCATCATTGTTCTTCAGTCTTACTTATTCACTATCCAGTTTTCAAATGCATA
Organism: Orycteropus afer afer; assembly: GCF_000298275.1. NCBI lineage: Eukaryota > Metazoa > Chordata > Mammalia > Tubulidentata > Orycteropodidae > Orycteropus > Orycteropus afer. Next base: position 1,859,585 of record NW_006921947.1, read on the forward strand.
TGAGGCAATTGAAAACCATGGCTTGGGTCAGTTTCACTTAGCCTTCAAAGTGACATCCTTGCTCCTTAACACTTTAAAGAGGGTTTTTTTTTTTTTTTTTTCCGAAGATTTGCCCAATTCAATATGTCATTTGATTTCTTGACTGCTGCTTCCATGGGTGTTGAATAAGGATCCAAGTAAATGAAATCCTTGACAACTTCAATTTTTTTCTCCATTTATCATGATGTCGCTTATTGGGCCAGTTGTGAGGATTTTTGTTTTCTTTATGTTGAAGTGTAATCTGTACTGCAAGCTGTAGTCTTTGATCTTCATCAGTAAGTGCTTCAAGTCCTCTTCACTTTCAGCAAGCAAGGTTGTGTCATCCACATGTCACAGGTTGTTAATGAGTCTTCCTCTAATCTTGATACTGCATTCTTCTTCATATAGTCCAGCTTTTGGATTATCTGCTCAGCATACAGATTGAATAAGTATGGTGAAAGGATACAACGCTGATGCACTTATTTCTTGATTTTAAACCATTCAGTATCTCCTTGCTCTGTTTGAACAACTGCCTCTTGGTCTATGTACAGGTTCATCATCAGCACAATTATGTGTTCTGGAATTCCCATTGTAGTGTTATCCATAGTTTGTTAGGATCCACACAATCAAATACCTTTGTATAGTCAATAAAACACAGGTAAACATCTTTCTGGTATGCTCTACTTCCAGCCTAGATTCAAGATTACTGAGTAGAGGATGTATATTTTCCTTGATTTGGGCCATCTTCACTCTTTACCTATGGATCAAAGTGTCTAACAAATATTCTTCCTTTTCTTGCACTAGTAAAAGGTGAATGTTTAGTTAATGCCTTCATTTCTCTCTTCTCCATTCCTGATGGCTGTATGTATTTTGTATCTATAGTATGTTATATTTCCCGTCTTCTTCTGGGACAGGTGGCTTATTTATCAATAAACTGAGAAAAAAATACAGAGAAATGACAGTAAACTCTATTTTCAGTCTTTTCCTCGTTGAGCCTGTAATTGCACACTGTGCACAAATATGTGTCAAATGGCAGGCCACATTCTACAGGAAAATACTTTGAACATGTATCCAAACAAACTAGAGATATCAATTCCTTACTATGCCTCTTTGTAATTAACCTAAAGGAAAGACTAGGACAAGAACACACCACAGATTTTGGAACACACATTATCTGAGGCTTGCTAAACTCGGTGCAATAGTAGATGACTGGTGCTCCCACAAAGTGAGATAGACATGCTTTGAGAAATAATTAAAAGGGTTCTATTTGTTGGCTCTTCCACGACTGTCTTCCTTATACAACATCTCCATTAATCCTACTCTGGGAGTTGAGAAGTCTCATAAACCTAGTCCATCATCTAATAGCTCCTCTACCCTCCAGCCTGACTTTAAGAGTCACCCCTATGAAGGACACCATGAGATCCATTCCTCTGGAATAAATGCTGACAGCTGGACAGTGCTTCAGAAGACCATAATTAAATAATTAGAGAGGGAAACTCCAGTAAACTAAGAATGAAAATAGCCAGTTCAGTTGTGTGCTTATTATGTGCCAAGCACTGTGCTAAAAGTGATTTGTATATATTTTATTACTTAATGGTTAAAACAACCCTTCATGGTGGAGGGACCATTAATAGAGATGAAGAAATTCAGGTCTATAGAGATTAATAACCTGAAGTTGGATTGTGTGGCCAGTAGCTGGAAGAGACCTAGGGTTAGAACCTAGACAATTATGAGTGTGAAACCACGTCCTTTATAGCTCTGTTCCACCTTGCAATGCCAATTAAATTAAGTTTCTTTAATTGGTGTAAAATACTATATAATACTAGTGATGCCAACTTGTATTAACTGCTTACTTGGTACTGAGCACTGTTCTCAATTCTTTACTTGAGTCAACTCATTTAATCCTCACAACAATGTAAGAGATAGCCCACTTTACAGTATTATAACCAGAGGCAAGTGAATTTCAATAACTTTCAATTATTAGAAAGGTAGCATGGCAAGGTTGCAATTGGCTTCTGAAAGTCTTGCTCCAGAGACTGTGCTTTCAACCACAGCCTTTCCTTGTGTCACTAAGTAACTCCTTTGAACCTTTCCCCTGACAGGAAGATAGGAAGGTAAACTTAATTTGAGAAGTCAGACCCAGCCCCAGACCAGTCCATAGGGCTCAGGAGATGATAACTGGGATGTGAAGCTGAACATGAACCAAGAAGACTGAGGATGATACAGTCCAGACAGAACAAAAGTGGATAGTGTCCATTCAGGGAGGAAGGTGCACTTCCCAGTTGCCATAACCCCACTGCTTTGTCTAGGCAGGCGCAGTCCTTTGCTGGTGTTGAAAATCTGAAGTGACTGTTTACTCTGGGCTTCAATTTGCCCTTCCTGCCATCTGTGTCCCTGGACCTTGTAAAAGACAGTGACAGCCACCTTCAGGCCAGGTTTTCACAAGTACAAAAACCTGAGTAAGTCAGGCAAAAGAGGTCAAATTGCTTTTCACATTGGCTGCAGAGAGCCTGACGTGGGGAAGCATGAACAGATGCTGGGCACTGCAGAGAGAGATCCAAAAGTGTCTAATTAAATACAAAGATAAATACAGAGAGGGACAAGGAGGTGGCACTTAGGGCTCACCTTAGCCACAGGGAGACTCAGGAGTCAAGGGCCATTTTGAAGGAATGCCAAAAACACCCACCCAAAACATTGCTCCCAAATACATTTGTCTTCCATTGTGGGTTTGAGAGACGCATGGACTCAAGGTAAAGGGTGGTTTCGGTGATGATTTATTGTTGTTATCTGCGTCCGGTCCATTCTGACTCATGGCAACTCCCTGGTGCAGAGCAGAACTGCTGGATAGGGTTTGCAAGACTGCCCTTTCAGACACAGATTGTCAGGCCTTTCTTCCAAGGTGCCTCTGGGTGGGTTGGAACTGCCAGCCTTTCAGCTAGTAGTCAAGCACTTCACTGTTTGCACTAATGGTGATGATAATAGTTTAAATTTGAAGAGCACGTTAAATTTACAAATGATTTTCCCATTCATTGTATCACTTGATTCCAGAGCAGCCTTGAAAAGTGGTAGGACTAGGTCTCATTTGCAAAGGAAACAATTAAATGCCAAAGTCCCAGGGCTAGTGCCTGACAGCCAGAGTTGGAATCGGGTTCCCATGACAAGGCTGAATAGAGCAATTTGGAGGGAGCCACCTACCCGTGGAGGGGATGATTCCATAAATCAGGAGATAAGTGTTAAAAGTGTGGGAAGCTAAGGACAAATACTATTCATTTGATTTAACATAAAAATAGATGAAGGTTTGTGAGTGGTTTACATGGAGTGCTCGTATTCACCTGGTCCTGCATCTGGTTAGATTATAGCAGGGTACATAAAAGTGGTGGCTTTTGACACAGGTACAATGTTCTCAGGCAGAAATAGGGCAGAGAGAATTTCAAGGTGTAGGAGACATCTTGAATGAATGTGAAGGGGTAGAAATCAAGGGCATGGCTGAAGAAAAATGAATTGCTGACTTCACTTATAGCATTGGATATATGAAAGGAAATTAAAAAAATGCACTGCCGTTGAGTCGGATCTGACTCATAGCGACCCCTCCTTGGGTTTCCGAGGCAATATCACTATGGAAGTACATTGCCCAACCTTCCTTCCGAGGAGTGTCTGGTGGGTTTGAACTGCCAGCCTTCTGGTTAGCAGTCAAGTGCCTTCGGCACTACACTGCCAGAGCTCCTATGAAAGGAAATAGCAGGAGATAAGACTGGAATGGTTGGAGAGTAATATCATTGGGTGTCAAAGTAACACCTTTGAATGTCAAGTTAAATAGTTTGGTCTTAATTTATTAGGCTTTGGAGAGTCGATAATAGTTCATAAACACAGAAGTGACACAATGTCTAGCTCATAAGTTTGTTGTGACATTTCAATCAAATAGAAATGCAAAAGTGCAAAAGTGCTTTGTAAAAATATAATTTCAGAAATTAATATTAAAATTACATTTATTTATTCATTAATTGTTAACAAGTATTCATTGAGGACCCATTATGTAATTCATTGTCTAGGCATTTGGCATTCATAAGTAAGACATCACTGTGCTGGAGAAGCTCACAATTTAGTGGGGAAGATGAACATTTAAACAAATAATTACTATTAGGGACTCTGAGAGGAGTGTACATATGGTATTTTCTTCCATTTTTATTTTATTTTATTGAGTCTTGGGTAAAATTTTACACAGCAAGTTAGGTTCTCATTTGACAATTTCCACACAAATTGTTCAGTGAGATTTGTTTTATTTATTACAATGTGTCAAGATTCTCTTTGTGTTCTGTTTATTCTATTTCCAGTACTCTAGTTTCCCTGCCTTCTTATAGTCTTATCTTTGCTTTTGAGTAATTGTTGAACTTTGGGTCTCCTATTCATGATTTTTAAGTAGAGCACAGATCTTAAGGGTAATATCCTTTATTTTGTGTGCCACTCTGCTATTTCGCTAAAGGGTGACCTCAGGGAATTGGCTCGGTTCTCAGTTTAAAGAGTGTCTCAGAGTGATAGTCTTGGGGAGTCCTTTATTCTCGAAAAAAAAAAAAAAAAAAAAACCTCACTGCTGTCGAGTCGGATCTGATGCACAGTGACCCTTCCTTGGGTTTCTGAGGCAATATCACTATGGAAGTAGATTGTCCAATCTTCTTCCTTCTGAGGAGCTGCTGGTGCATTTGCTCCTCCAGCCTTCTTGTTAGCAGTCAAATGTCTTAGGCACTACGGCACCAGAGCTCTATTCTCTACTGTACCAATTTGTTTGTTTGTTTTTTTTTTTTTTTAAAGTAAATAAATAAGAATTTAAGTCCTACTCCACATTTTTCTCCCATTTTATCCAGAACCATCTATTGTGACCTCAGTCGGTACAGATCAGTGGTGGTAGCCAGGCACCATCCTTTTTCTGGTCTCAGGATAGAAGAGACTTGTTTCTCTACTCGTGTACACTTGTTCCTTCCCTGAGATTTTGGTTACCTTCTTACTGTTTTGTTCTTGGTGATTAGAGACCCAAAATTGTATCTTAGATGGCTGCTCACAAGCTTTTATTTATTTATTTATTTTTAATTTTAAGAGCTTGTTTTACATTCAACGTTACATGTACAGTTAGTTTCACTCCCCATTTACGATTTCCAACCCTAACCCAGTCTCTTTCCCTCCCTAGCCTGTAACCTTCCCCCTGTGCCCCTCATATTTATGCACTCCTGTGTGTCCTGCATTTCCTCAATTTGAATGTTGGTCCTCTGGTGCCCCATGATCTATTGCTCTAAGGGATGTATTACCATAGAGTATGTGGGTGAGTCATCCTGAGTTAAGTGGCCTGTCTGCATGTACATCTTGTTAACTATTGGGCTGAGAGCCAGACCATGGGGGTGCATTTTATTCCAGGCACAGAATGTATTCCAGGGCCATAGTGTTGGGGGTCCCACCAGATTTCATCTGACCAGTAATTCTGGTTATTGAGTTTTTGGATGTTGTTCCACATTTTCCCTCCCACTCTATCTGGGGTCTCCAGATTTGATCCTTTCCTGAGTGGCTGGCATTGGTAGGCAGGCACCATCTAGTTCTTCTGGTCTCAAGGGGCATCGTGTCCTAGGGCTGATTGCTTCCAAATGCCCTGGTTTTTTTGCACTCTTCTTTGCTTCTGATGCTAGGAGACCGTTAGCTGCATCTTATATGGTCACTTGAAAGCTTTTAAGACCCCAGCTGCTACTCACCAATGTAGGATGCAGAACAAGGCTTTTATGTATTTTGTTGTGCCAATTGAGTCTGGTGTCCCCTAGTACTATGGTCCTGAAACGGTAGATCTATTGGATCTCCTATAGTGTCTGGTTTTCTGTGAGGGATTACTCTTTGTCTGTCTTCTATTGTTTCTGTAAGGATTCCAGGTATTTTGTATCACTGGTGTCTGTGCAAGATTAGCCTCAGCTGAATCTATCCTTGGTCTAGAGTATATGCCTGTTCACTGACCCCCTTCTGATCCTCTCAGGTCTTTATGTGTTTATCTCTAGCCTGGTGTTTGGTGTTAATGGCAATGCAGTATTGTGGACACATTGGTTGGTATTAGCATCTGTTGTCTATCTCTTATGTGCACAATTCGGTGTCCTCCCATTTCCTAATGTTATCATGGTGGTCTCAAAGTCTTTCCATATATCCCTCCTCTTACCTATGTCAGCATGTGGGCCCCAACTAGCCTGAAATTAACCCCTTCCCTTACCTCCCCATCCTGGTAACCTACTAAATGAGTTACCTTTCCCAAGTAAACCCTTCTTTGTCTTTAAGACCCTGGAGGCTATTAACTTCACTAGGATGGAGATCATGATTTCTGTGAACTATGTTATGCAGTAAGACAAGAAATGGAAATAAAAGGTATCCAAATTAGAAGGGAAGAAGTAAAACTATCTTTGTTTGCAAATGATACGACCCTATACATACCAAAAACCAAGCCAGACTCACTGCCATCGAGTCGGATCTGACTCATAGTGACCCCTCCTTGGGTTTCCGGGTCGGTATCACTAGGTAAGTAGATTACCCAACCTTCCTTCCAAGGAGTGGCTGGTGGGTTTGAACTGCTAGACTTCTAGTTAGCCAGTCAAATGCCTTAGGCATTATACCACCAGAGCTCCTGATCCTATACATAGAAGACCCTAAAGATTCCAAAAGAAAACTGATGTAACTAATAGAAGAACTTAGCAGTGTTGTAGGGTATAAGATCAATACATAAAAATCAGTTGAGTTCTATACACCAGCAAAGA
>NW_006921947.1:1867520-1873680 GCF_000298275.1 Orycteropus afer afer
TTATGTTCAAAAGGGATATTGCTCTTTAATTTTCTTTTTTGTGTGTGTTGTCTTTGCCTGGTTTAGGTATCAGGCTTATGCTAACTTCATAGAAAGAGTTCTGTGGTGTGCCTTCTTCTTCTGTATTCCTGAAGAGATTGAGTAGGATTGGTTTCAACTCTTTGAATGTTTGGTAGAATCCTGAGCCTTGTTGTTGTTGTTGCTGGCAGTTGTTTTTTTGTTTGTTTGTTTGATTCCTTTTGTATGTTTGTTTGTTTGTTTTTCAATGACATCTTAAATCTCTTCATTTATAAAGGGTCTGTTTAAATTTTCTACTTCTATTTGTGTTGATTTGAGTAGGTAGTGTGTCTAGGAACTTGTCCATCTCATCTAGATTTTCACAGATGTTAGAGTACAGGTATGCTTTGTTTAACATCCATGATACATTCTATGAAACAGGACATTATGTGATTTGGACATCATGCAAACACTAGTGTTCACGGGACAAAAGGCTCTGGGGCACACTGACCTGGGGGCTACTGTGTGGCGCATGGCCCGGGTAGCTCCCACTGCACACACTTCAGGTGAGCACTCAGCTAGTCCCATCCAACTGTCATCACTTTCTCTGTTAAGCAATCTGCAGGGAAGGCCAGCTCACCTATGAGAACCTGCTTGGAAGGGGACAGTGCAGGCCAAGAGGGCCAAGTGTGCCTAGGACACATACTTTTCCAACAGGGCCATTTGGGACCACACCATGCAAAACATTTGGACTAGATCCATCGAGTTGTGGCAGTCAGAGGGGACTAGGGTTGCTAGTTTGGGCCTGGGCCTCCATCACTGCAGACTAGTTGGCTCCCAGGCTGCATGCAGCAGCCAGGCAGAAGTGAGGCTCCAATCTTAAGATGAGGGTCCAGTGTCCTGGCACTCAGACACCTGGGTTCCCTGGCCCACAGACATATATGCAGTCAGACATTGCCTGAACAGTTGTTAAGGGATGCATACCTATACAAACTTTCATAGCAATCATTTATGATCTTCTTTATCTTTGTTGAATCAATGTAATGTCACCAATTTCATTTCTTAATTTGGTTACTTGCCTCTTCCACTTTTTTTTTATTTTGTCAATCTAGCCCATAGTTTGTCTATTATATTGATCCTTTCAAGTAATCAACTTTTGGGTTTACCAATTCTTTCTATTGTTTTTCTATTTTCAGTTCCATTTATTTCTGCCTTGATCTTTATTATTTCTTTTTCTTTTTTTCTTTTTTCTGATAGCTTTTGGCTTCTTTTGCTCTTCCTTTTCTATTTGGTCAAGTTGTCTTAAATTAATGATTTTGGATCGTTCTCCTTTTTTAATGTAGGCATTTGTTGCTATGAATTTACCTCTTAGTACTGCTTTTGCTGTGTCCCGAAGGTTTTAATATGTTGTGTTTTCATTTTCATTTGATTCTAGGAATTTTTTTAATTTCACTTGTGATTTCTTCTATGACCCAATAGCTCCTCAGTAGTGTATTATTTAGTTTCCATGTAATTTTTTTCTCTCCTTCTTTTTCCTGTTGTTGATTTCTAGCTTCATGCTATTGTGGTCAAAGAAGATGCTTTGTACGATTTTCAATATTTTTAGATCTAATGAGACTTCTTTTGTGTCCTAGCATATGGTCTATTCTGGAAAATGATCCATGTACTCTGGAGAAGAATGTGCATTCTTCTTTTGCTGGGTGGAGTGTTCTATATATCTCCACTAGGTCCAATTGGCTTATGGTTTTATTTAAGTTCTCAATCTTTAATGATCTTCTTTTTAGATGTTCTGTCTATAATTGAAAGTGGTATGTTGAATTCTCCTACTATTACTTTGGAGTAGTCTATTTCTCCTTTTATATTAGTCAACATTTATTTCATGTATTTTGTTGCATTGCTGTTAGGTACATATATATTTACAATTGTTATGTCTTCTTGCTGGATTGACCTTTTTATTATTATGTAATGTCCTTCTTTATTTTTTGTAATAGATTTTGATTTAAAGTCTATTTTATCTTATATCAGAATGGCTATTCTCTTGCTGCTTTCAGAATTCTCACCTTGTCTTTGGTGAGACAAGAATTTTATTAGAATATGGCATGGAGTTAATCTTTTTGTGTCTCTTCTGATTAGGGTTTGTGTAGCTTTCCGTATTTTCAAGCTTGGTTCTATGTTCAGGTCTTAGAAGTTGTCTCTGACCATCTCTTGGAAAATTGTTTCTGTGCTTTTATTGTTGTCATGGTACTCTGGGATTCCAATAATTCTAATGTTAGATTTTATAATTGAATCTCATATTTCCTTTTGGGTTTATTTGTTTTTCTTTATTCTTTTTTCTTGTTTCTCTAGAGATTTGATAAGTCCAGTTATTTTGTCTTCTAGTTCATTTATTCAATCTTCTGTTTGTTTGACTCTATTATTGAGTGCTTCTCTTGCTTTTTCTAATTCAGTTGCTTTATTCTTCAGTCCCAGTAGTTCTCTCTCTCTCTCTATTTTTTTTTGTTTTGTTTTGTTTACAATTTCCTTGCTGAGTCTTTTATTTTGTTTCCTCATTTGTTCCCTGACTTCCACCACTTTATGTGTGCTTTTTGCTTTACTTAAATATATTTCACACCATAGTCTGAAAATCAGTTCCTTGCACTTGTCTGGCCCCCATAGGAGAAATTTCCTCTTCTTATTTTGTTTTTGATTGGTCCCTCTCCTGTGATTTTGTGTGTTTTACTATTTTTTTGTTGTTGTTGTTGAAATTGGACTATTTTGTTACTTTTTTTTTTACTTTAAATTTTGTATTCTAGCTTTTGAGATTTTTCTGATTGGGTGCTCTGGTCACATGGTGGCCTGGTGGCACAGTGGCCAAACACTTGGCTGACAACCAAAAGGCCAGGATCTGTATCCACCAGCTGGTCTATGTGAGAAAGATACAGCACCCTACCTCTGCAAATACTCACAGCCCTGAAAACCCCCTGGGCCAGCTTCACTCCACCCCACAGGGTTGTTATGAGTCAGAGTCAACCCAGTGGCAGCTGGCTTGGCATCTTCTCCTAAGAACTACTAGAGAGCACACTTATCCTTAGGTTTTATTCAATGCTGATTCAGGAGTTCCATTCTTGATCCCTGGAGTCCAATATTCATATGTGGGAGGGAGGTTTGGTTAGTCACAGATGCTGAAGTAAATTTTGGGGTTTGACTTTCCTCTGGTGAAAGTGGGGAGCTCTCTAGTCTTTTCCTTACAGGTGTCCTAGTACAGGCTCTCCCATGGTCTTCTACTGTGGGTAGGAAGCTAGCTATTTCCCTCTGTGTCACCGTCTATCTGAAGTATTCTCCTCACCCTACTGCTCTTGTAGTTCCTCATGGTCTTAGTTCCCATCCATCTCAGGCCTCAGTGAGATTCGACAGCACTCTCTCACAGTGCCATGGTCTCCTTTCAATAAAATTTGCAGCTCTGTTGGCACAGTGCCTAAGGCATTTGACTGCTAACCAGAAGATTGGCAGTTCAAACCCACCAGCCTCTCCAGGGAAGGAAGATGGGGCAGTCTATTTCTGTAAATATTTTCCACTTCAGAAACCCAATTGGGGTCACTATGAATCAGAATCAACTCGAGGGGAGTGGGTTTGGCTTTTTGGTTTAGCATTAGCTACTGTGCAGGAGAAAGCAGAGGAAAGACAAAGGGACTTCTGATGGCTTTGGCAATCAGAGAACCTTTAAATCATTAATAGGCAGTCCATAGAAAACTCATCATCCAAGACCAACAGTTATAATTGGAAGGGGCTTACCAAGAACCAATTTGTGGGGCAGTGCCATAGAGTTCAATGTGCTAGAGTTCTTTGGGCCCTATAAGTTTTCAAAATTAATCACTTCAAATGTCTTCACAGAACAAAGCCCTAGATTGGGAGAAACTGCTTGGAGTAGAATCTAGATTAAGTACAAGGCCAATAACATTTAATAATAATAATAAAAAGGTGGCCCAGATAAAAGTAGGGATAGGGAACAAAGCCAATATAAGACCATGTCTTTTAATGCTTCATGAAAACAACTGAAAATGCAAATCTAGGGGTAGGAATCTTGAAAAGCTACCATAACTATCCTTCTCTTCTAGAAAATCAGAAATATTAATTTTGAATAGAAATGAGCTATCAGAAAGTATTATGGTCAAATACCACAGAAAATTCCTATGAGACAAAGAGAATAAGGAATGGAATAACATCTCTACATGAAGTAAAATATGCCAAAAAATATGCCCACAACACAGACAAAAATTTTAACAGAATAATTCAAAATGAGCTAAAAAGAAATTTTAAAAAATTATATGAAGAGCAGTCTAAATAAGAATTAGAAAATCTTAGATGAGGTAATCAGAGAGGAAAAAAAAAATATTTGAAAAGAGAGTTGATAGGCCTTAGCAAAGAATTAGAAATAAAAGGGAAGTTTGTTTTCAGAAATGAAGACTAAGCTACCCAACAGAGAAAGAGAAACTTAAAAGGAAGGAAATTAATTAATTTTTTTAAAAAAATGAAGATAAAACAATAAGAGAGAACTATGGCCAACCAGAAAAATGATAAATGTAGTAGATGAGTAAAAATGATGCAAGACATATGGAACAGGGGTCCTCAAAGAAGAAACAAAAGTAATAGACCTATGCATACATTATTCAAGGAAAGTTCTGGAATAATAAAGATAACAAACAAATAATAAAGACTTGAAACTACATATGGAAAGGACACACAGTATATCTGTGAAAATCCACCCAGAACAGTCAATATCAAGTAAAAATATTATCAGACTTTAAAGAAAAGGGGAAAAACATCTTTGAGCATCCAAGCCAAAGAGTAAGTCACTTATTATTAGAGAAAGTAAGTCATATTGGCATCAATTTTTTAACAGTAATAGTTTATGTCCCAAGCCAATAGAGTAAAATATTTTTTAAAACAAACTCAAGAAAATAAAATAGTCAAACTAATCTTTCCACATCAAAATCATAAACTGTTAGAAATAGAGAATTCAGCAAATATTGAGACTGTCCTGAGGAATTTATATTAATGATAATAGATAATAAGCTTCAGACAAACAAAATGACTAGAGAGATACTAGTGTAAGGACTGGTAGTGAACATCAGGTTTGTATCCTTTCACCATACTTATTCAATCTGTATGCTGAGCAAATAATCTGAGATGCTGGACTTTAGGAAGAAGAACGTGGCATCAGGATTGGAGGAAGACTCATTAACAACCTGCAACATGCAGATGGTACAACCTTGCTTGCTGAAAACAAAGGGGACTTGAAGTGCTTACTAAAGAAAATTAAAGACTACAGCCTTCAGTATGGATTACAACTCAACATAAAGAAAACAAAAATCTTCACAACTGGACCAATAAGCAATATCATGGTAAATAGAGAAAAGATTGAAGTTGCCAAATATTTCATTTCACTTAGATCCACAATCAATGCCCATGGAAGCAGCAGTCAAGAAATAAAATTATATAATTGCATTGGACTAATCAGCTACAAAAAAACTCTTTAGTGTGTTAAAAAGCAAAGATATCACTTTGAGGATTAAGGTATGCCTGACCCAAACCACAGTATTTTCCATTGTCTCTTATGGATGAGAAAGCTGGACAATGACTAAGGAAAACCAAAGAATTGATGCATTTTAATTAATGGTGTTGGGAAGAATATGGACCATACCATGGACTGCCAGAAGAACAAAACTATCTTGGAGCAAGTACAGTCAAAATATTCCTTAGAAGTGAGGATGGCGAGACTTTGTCTCACTCGCTTTGGCCATGTTCTCAGGAGGGACCAGTCCCTGGAGAAGGACATCATGCTTGGGAAAGCAGAGGGTCAGCGAAAAACAGGGATACCCTCAATGAGATGGATTGACCCAGTGGCTGCAATGATAGGTTCCAACATTGCAACGACAGTGAGAACAGCATAGGACCAGAAGTGTTTCATTCTGTTGTGCATGGGCTCCCTATGAGTTGATGCTAACCTGATGGCACCTGACAATAACTTAACAACAAGTGAGCATTAAACATGCGTTCATCTATAGAATTACAACTAAATCAAGGTTACAAAGGAGAAAACGTAGTATCTAATGGCCTGATGTTCTGACAATGTAGGTACAGCATAGCCAGCAAAAACTGGAGGAGAAAAGACTACCAGAAAAGT
>NW_006921947.1:1873780-1880078 GCF_000298275.1 Orycteropus afer afer
GCTAAGTAGAAATATATATATATATATATATATGTAAGCAAGTTTAAATAAACCATATTTTAATAAGGAGAGCTTAAAATAACTCTTAAAATTCCAGAGGCAATGTGTCATCTTCCTCTGTAATATTTAAATTTTCTCTGACCTGCCTAATCTGATTCCAAACATATGTTCCTACCCAAATCATCTTCTCTATCTCTCATCAGTGCTATATGGATTTTGATCAATTAATCCTAAAAAAAAAAAAAAAAAAAAAAAAATTAGAGCTAAAAAAGGTCCCTGGATGGTGCAAACAGTTAAGTGCTTGATTATTAGTCAAAAGGTTGGTAGTTCAAACCCATCCAGGGGCACAGCAGAAGACAAGCCTAGCGAGCTGCTTGTGGAGGGTCACAGTTGTGGAAATCCTCTACAGCAGTTCTCCTTTGCACCCATTAGGTCTGCATCGATTCGACGGTAACTCATAACAACAGATACGAAAAGTGATTCCTAAAAGTTAATCTTTAAAAGTCATTGCTGTTTTGAATTGCATAGTTGACAAATGCGAAGTGATGGTTCAATGCAAGAATTCTAGATAACCCAAATAAAACACCCAATTAAAGATGCATATGAAACAGAATATTCCAGTCCGGGCGATACTGAACTGCATATATCAAAGCACAGTAGAAATGCTTTTAGTTTCTGCATAATCACAGGACTCCCACACTAATCACCATCAAGAACTAATAAAACATCAGTTCAAGGAAAACAAGACCTAAATACACCATAATTACTTCAGGGAACTCTCTGATGAAATATTATTATATGTAATAAATGACAATTTTGAAAGCTTTCTCAAACTATGTTTTGATCATGTTTGCCTCCATTAAGCCTCTAAGTTAATTAAACAGGCAAACCAACTTGAGACAAGGAAATTGATTTTCTTCATAGGACACTCTCAACAGAGTCTCAGGCACAAGAAAGGGATCAATTTTTCTTCTCGGTGCGCAAATTAGGCTCTGTTCAGAAAAAGAAAAAAAATAACAGAATCCCCATTCCCTTGCTCCCTTTTGTTCTTTAGTGACATGTTAATCAAATAAATATGGCAAGAAGGGAAAACACCTCTAAATGTTCCTTGTACCTTTCCCTTCTGGAAAGCTGAGAAATCTCCTGTCTCATTAGCATTCCAACCATTCATTCCAGTCGCCCCCACAGTGGAACCTGTGCATTGAGACCTACTATGGAGGAAGGATCCCAGTGCCTTGCTACCCACCAAAGAATCCAAATGAAAAAAAAAAAAAAAAAAAAAAGAACTCTAACTCAAGGAGACCCACTGTGCTACAGGGTAGAACTGCTGTACAGGATTGTCTCGATTGTGTTCTTTGGGCAAGCATTTCACTGGGCCTTTTCTTCAGAGGAGTGACTGGGTGGATTCAAACTGCCAGCCTTTAGGTCAGCAACTGCTGCGATCTTCTTGGGCCACCCAAGGCCCTCTGAGGAATCCTAGTAGTGATCTATTCCACATGGACCAAAATAAGGAAATGCGGCCTGTGCACTGCATTTTTTATTATAATAAAGACAGTCTAGTTCTCCCCATCTCTACCCCTGTGCCACCAGGTGCCAGAGGGTCTCATATTCATTTGCATCCTGGAATAGAAGCCAGCAGGTCCCATATGCCTGTTTGTAAGGAGGGAGAAACTTAGCTGAAGATCTCAAGCTTGATAGTTTTATTGTTCTAGGGACTTGACCAACTTCCACTTACAATTTAGAGTATGTGAATTTTGATGCCTAGAAATGCGTTCTTGGATGGAAGGTGGAAAAAAGGATTTGTCCTATACTGTTTTTGCTTATTAGCTACATAATGACATTAGTAAAGCTCTCTATATTCCGGAAGATATGTCAATCCTTTCAACTAGCATAAAGTAGCATTCACTTTAGAGTATGCCATCTCAGGGTAAGTTTGTGCAAACACGAATATAGTCTTCATTCTTCTCCTATTGAATTTGAAGAACATCAAGACCATTATCATTTGTAAAAGTGGTATTACTGTTTCATGAAGGGAGGATTAACTAATAAATGAAGTTCAGGCAAGAGCTTGAAAACAATAGTGTTTTTCCACACTTTGTCACCAGCTTGTGGACAGAGAGCCAGGTGCTTTTTTAGATGTAAGGATGTGAGTTGTGAGAGATTTCAAAATAAAGCTATGCTTGATCCTGATTATAGCCTAACTCCATATTAGTATATTCTGACATCCAAGAGTAAAATCAGCTCTTCAATCTTAAAGCCCCAAAGAACAAATCCAGCTTAGAACGTGCAGGACTGACTTTGCATATTTGCCCGAGGCTGTCATCCAGCCACTGCTTCGCTTGCCTGAGCAGAAATCGAATTGGGGGATTACTGGACGTGAGTGAAGTCACAGAGCCATTATGGTGTCCTTGGGGTAGGAGAAGAACTCCGCTTTATTTTCCCTTTTCAAGATTTCTCTTCACACACAGTTAGCATGTGGGCCTGTTCTCCACTACCAATGCATTTGTATTCTTTGAAATCAGCATCAGATACCTCTGTTGAACTTGCATTTAAACTCAATTCTCTAAGTGTGATGTTGTTGTTGTTGTTGTTATGTGCCTGCCGTCTAGTCGAACCCGACTCATAGCGACCCCTCCTTGGGTTTCCGAGGCAGTATCATTACGGAAGTAGATTGCCCCATCTTCCTTCTGAGGAGTGGCTGGTGGGTTTGAACCACCAGCCTTCTGGTTAGAGGTCAGATGCTTAGGCACTACGCCACCAGAGCTCCTTTCATGAGACCCTGGATTTTCAGAGTATTCCGAAATGGAGGAGAGGGAGAGTTGTTTGGCTAGAAACAAATGAGCCAGGAGGAAAGCCGTTCATCAGATGGGCTGACACAACAGCTTCAACCGAGGACGCCACATATCAAAGATCATGGAGATGGCACAGGGTGCAACGTTTCTTTCTGTTGTAACTAAGTTCACCACGAGTCAGAGATGACTCGATAACAGCTAACAGCAATAACAAATGTCCATAGTGAGCAGGGGCAATCTGCATGCAGGGAAATTCTCAAAGGATGGAAGTAGGTGCTTACTTAGGTAAATCCTAGAATCCTCAAGTTTCATTCTGGAAATAAGGAGAAGCTAGGTGCAAACAAACCAGGAGCCATCAGAGCCAAACTGGGTTGTGTGGCGCATTGGGGAGCAGGAACTGAATGCCGGACAAGGTTCTCTATTACCCTCCCCCAGCAGTGGGGTTCTGTTCTCCCTCCTGGACTCTAGACAAGGACACGTGGAGCAACCCTCACTTACTTCTTCTCAGCCATGCCTGCTTTACTTCCTTCTAGAGAACTGGAAAGGTAATGGCTGGATCATATTCCCCTCGGAAGTCTCTGTTATTCCTACTGAAAATGACCCGAGCCAAGGTCTGCCTGTACAAACTCCCCATCTGAATCTTAGATGGCCACCGCTCTCTGGAGGAATCTGAAGTTAGCTTCTGCAGCTGGGCTTTGGGATTTGTTCCAGTCTTAGAATTGCTCCAGAAAGAGGTGTCTAGACCTTGGTACCTATTTCAGCTTTCAGGATATTAAATGTTTTCTCTGGCATCCTCCCAGTACTTGTGGGCTATGTTTACACTAGGCTCAATTGCTTGCAATCATACAGTATTGTCTTAATTTTTTCCCAAATATAATGGAACATCACTATTAAATCTGCCGTATTCAATGCTGTGGATCCAACGCTGTTGTAATGTGGCTCTCTGCGTATTTATTTTGTAACTATCCAAAGGCTTTGTTTTCTAAAACTGATCGTGTCTTACACTCTGGAATGTCACTACTCAAAGGGTAGTTCCCTTTGGGAACTTGTTAGAAATGTAGCATCTCAGGCTGTACCCCAGACCTGCTAAATCAGAATATGTAAGTTAACAATATCCCCAGGTGACGTGTGTGCACATTACAATTTCAAACACACTGGGCTAGAGCAGTGGCTTTTGAAACTGGATGAATTAGTCACCTAGAAAATTAAAAACAAAAACAAAGACCGGACCCCATCACTAATAATTCTGATTTAATTGGTTTGAGATGGGGCCCTGATGTGGGTTTTATTTTCAAGTTCCACATGTGATTTTAAAGGTCAGCCACGGTAGAGAAATATTTCTCTAGAATAAGCAAGATTAGGTGAAATTTGTATATTTTCTTGTATGTGTTGTGTATTATATGCTAAACTGGATGATCCTTGAGAGTTAACTCCACATCTTCTATTTTTTGGGTGTCCTCTAAATTGCCTTTGGTGCAGTATTTAGCACATGGTGGCTGCTCAAGTGCACTTCATGGTTTATAGGGTACTGAAACAAGAGAGAGATGACTAGAGTTCAAGTCCTGCCTGTGACCTCTGTGACTTTGGGTGGGCCACTGAAAATCTTGTAGAGTCAATTTATTTTCTGTCAAATGTGAATGACTTCCTACTCTAATATTCATTCAGGCGTTCATTCATTCAACAAATAGTTATGAGCATGTATTCTGTTCCAAGTACTGTTCTATGCACTGACGACAGAGTGACAAATAAACAAGACAGAAAAAGCTCTGTCCTTGTGAACTTAAATTACAATGAAAGAGGCAAACAGCAAACAGGCAAATACAGTCATGCCCCACATAACATTCGTTCGGGCAACGTCCAATGCATATATGTCTGTGGGCCCATAAGGTTATATAATTCCTTGAGTTTCTGAGGCAGTATCTCTACGGAAGTAGATTGCCCAGTCTTCATTCCGAGGAGTGGCTGGTGGGTTTGAACTGCCAGCCTTCTGGTTAGCAGTCAAATGCCTTAGACACTATGCCACCAGAGCACCTAAAGTTACAATAGAGGTGAGAAATCCTGATTGGAGAACTGGATGTAGAGAGAATGCAGCAGCTTCCTCCATGTAACATGTGTATCTCATGTCTCTTGTATACAAAGAGATTGCACTGCCAGGCTTACAATGGCACAGTACATATATAACCTAGAATACCTATGTCTTGATAGTCAGAATAAATACTTATGTTACTGGCTTATGTATGTATTGTACTGTACTTTCTATATAAAAAGATTACCGTGTAAAAGTATATGCTTTGACTCACAGGCAACATCTAATCTCATGCATTGTGCACCTCTTGAGCACCATCTCTCTGTTTAATTTTCTTTCAAAAAGATTACCTGGAAGTGCATCAAGGCTCCCAAACACAGCAAAACCACTGCTACTGATAGCAGCAGCAAGAGACAAAGGAGAAGTATCAATTTGGAAGTGAAACTAAACAGGAAGGTGGCAAATCAGTGAATGCTATTGCTCACGATTTAGGCATGTCACACTTAACAGTCACAACAATTCTCAAAAACAAAAAAAAAATTCTCCAAGCTGTTATAGGATTGCCTCTACTGAAAGCTACAAGGCTAATGAAAATGCAAGCAGGAGCTATATCAGATATGGAGCAATTGCTAATGGCAGGGGCTGAGGACCAAACACAAAAGTGAATCCCCCTCAGCACACTGACAATCACTACCAAAGCACGAAGCTTGTTTGAGCTTCTTAAAGAAAAAGTAGACCAGACTATGACAATGTGGTGTTTACACAATGTCCAAATCACATAATGCTCTTTTTCACAGAAAGTATCATGGATGCTTTGTTCCGTTGTACGTAAGGTCATTATGAGTCGGAGAGGATTCGATGGCACTTAACAACAGCAACATCATGCCTGTTAAGCAACGCATGACTGTAAACAAAAATATAAAACAGAATAGAGGCTTAGGTAGAAATAAGAAAACTAAAGTACTAAGAAGAAAAATAAAGCACAGTCAAGTGTTGGAGAGACAATTTTGGGGGGTGGGAGTGGGGAGAAGTTATACAGTTGGGTGGTCAAGGAAGACCTCTCTAAGGAAAGAACCTCTGAGCAGAGATCTGAATGATATAAGGAGCAAGCCAAGCAAAGGTCTGAGGGGGAATCATATTAAGCAGAGACTGGAAGAACAAAATCCTGGAGGTGAAAATGAGCTGAGAATGGTCAAGGACTACTAGACAGGGGGCAAGAGTCACCTGCAGCACCATTCTCTGTATCTCTCTCTAGTTTATGACTCAAAGGTCAGGTAGATTTCTTTAAGTCTTGAAACTATCAAAGCTTTAGTGCATTTATGGTCTAAAGAATAATGTAGAGTCTGCAAAATACCATATAATATGGATGAACTTGGATGACATTATGCTGAGTGAAATAAGTCAAACACAGAAGGATAAATATAGTATTAGTTCGTTGTTGTGGAAGGTCAAGGAAAGGTTTATATATGGAGGGAAACTT
>NW_006921947.1:1880470-1881395 GCF_000298275.1 Orycteropus afer afer
CAGCCACTCCTCGGAAGGAAGATGGGGCAATCTACTTCCATAGCGATACTGCCTCGGAAACCCAAGGAGGGGTCGCTATGAGTCGGGTCCGACTCAACAGCACATAACAACAACAACAACAACATGCTCCCAAGTGCCTACCAATATCACATTTACTGCTCCAAGGAGCACTTGGAGTTAGTTTACTCCTGCTCTCTTGTGTGATGAAAAGGTCTGTTTAGGGACTCTCCTGCTTTCATCTCTTCCCCTTTGATTTATTACTTCCTCCAGAAAGCTCTGTGAGCTGTTCAGAAAGCCAGGATCAGGAGAAATGGCTGGCCCTCTGGGCCTGGTGTCTGAGGGGCTGGTACATGGCCCTTGGTCCAGTTTGTTTGAGTCTCTCCTTCCAGCTAAGAAACTAAACAGCATTTTGTGTTGTCTTGCTCCTTGAACCATCCCCCATCCAGATGTCATGGCTTTATTTCTACAGTTCTGCTGCCAGAGTCCACTGATGGTTCAGAGATTTTTGTCCCAATAATAGGAGTCTTATTTGCAAAATACTGAATTTAAAGTACAAGCTCTCAAAGGAGCAATGCTTGGCAATGATGATGATGATAATAATGGGGATGATGATGATTAAAGTATCCATGATGGATCTCTTCTTCTTCATATGACATTTGCTTCCAGCAGTACAGGCCACATATTCATAATCATAACAGGTTAAACAATTCCATTTTCATCTCTGTTCTAAGTGCCTTACAAGTGTTATCAGATTTGATCACCACAACCCTCTTATATATTAAGTATTGTCATCTTTATTTTCAGAAAACTTAGTCACACAGAAAGTGGGAAACTTATACAAAGCAACACAAGAAGTGATCAGACCAGGCCCCCAAACCCAGCCATTCTGGTTTCAAACCTGTGCTCAAAGTTATATTGCTTGCCT
>NW_006921947.1:1882315-1883517 GCF_000298275.1 Orycteropus afer afer
TCCCTTTCCAAATCTAGTTTTTTCTCTCTAGAGTAGCTTTCTCTCCTTTACAGTGTACATTAGTCGACTACGTTTTAGGCTTCTTTCACCATGGCAGCTCTACAGAGTCAATAAGATGAAAGTAGAATCAACTGATCTCACCAGAGAGGCAGAAGCCCTAACACCAAGGTAACAGTTGTCTTAGACGAAAAAGAGAAAAGAAGACAATGGTCACCCAGATGTTGATATTTTACCCTTGTCATACACACTTTATTAATTTACCATCACCACTTGTAGATGGATTTATACTTTTGCCATTTTAAGATGAAAAAATTGAGGATGAGAAAGTGCTAACTTATTTTCCAAAGAGATAGGGTAAGTTAATGCACATCCAGAATTTGAATCCAGTCTCAGTAAATAAAAGCCCCTGAGTAGTCAAACCTAATGCTGGGTGTGTCATCTAACCCATTCAAACTCCCTCAAAGGCTCCAGTGTCCTCAGCAAGCTATGGCTCATGGGCCAAATCCAGCCCACCAAGTACTTTTGTAAATAATATTTGATTAGAACACAGCCAAGTTCATTCATCTACATATTGTCTATGGCTGCTTTTGTACTACAGTGATATTGTTGTTGTTGTTATGTGCCATCGAGTCGGCCCCAACTCATAGCGACCCCTCCTTGGGTTTCCAAGGCAGTATCACTACAGAAGTAGGATTGTCCAACCTTCCTTTTGAGGAATGGCTGGTTGGTTTGAACCGCCAGCCTTCTGATTAGCAGTCAAGTGCCTTAGGTACTATGCTACCAGAGCGCCTTACTACAATGATAGGTTTGAGTAATTACAACAGAGATCCTATGGCCTACAAAACCTTAAGTATTTACCATGTGGTCCTTTATACAAAAGTTTTGCTTGTTCCTGCTTTAGAAGAAGACCCTCACAGCATCTGTAACAGTTAACTGGGAGCAGGCCAATTCACCAAAAATGAAATTGCAAATTATTTGTCATATTCACTGATCTGCCAAAAATGTTTTTGCTTTAGCTACTTATAGGATTTTGAACAATTATGTCTAATTAAATAGTTTAATAGCTTTTAAATATTTCTGGAAAGTTTAGTTGCTTGGTTTTCATTTTATCTTCTTAATTAATGTGTCAGGAGCTCTGGTACCATAGTGCCTAAGGCACTTGACTGCTAACCAGAAGGCTGGTGGTTCAAACTCACCAGCCA
>NW_006921947.1:1887316-1897343 GCF_000298275.1 Orycteropus afer afer
AATGGGGCAATCTACTTCTGTAGTGATACTGCCTCGGAAACCCAAGGAGGGGTCGCTATGAGTCGGGTCCGACTCGATGACACATAACAACAACAAATATATATAATAAAACAAACTCACTGCTGTCAAGTCGATTCCAAATCATAGCGACCTCCATTGGGTTTCCAAGGCTGTAAATCTTCACAGAAGTAGATTGCCCCATCTTCTTTCTATGGAAAGTAAATTATATGGCCTCTTAGAAAGAAATAAGTACTGAGGAAAAAGGACAGTCAACTGTGTAAGGGGGGCTGAGTATAAATGGAGGGACACAGTGTTAGGTAGGGTGGTCAGAGTAGGTCTCATTGAGAAGATGACATTTGAACAAAGACTTTTCCACATAGGAAAAAGACATGGATATCTGGGAAAGAACATTCCAGGTACTGGAAACTGTCAGTACAAAGACCCTAAAGTAGGAACATTATGGCATGTTTAAGAAGCAATAAGGAGGGCAGTGTGTCTGAAATAGAGAAGGAAAGGGAGGTTAGTAGATGATGTCAAAATAATTGTGGTAGATGGACCATGTAAGTCCTTGTTTGACCACTGGTAGGATTCCAGCTTATACTCTTAAGTGAAATGTGGATCCATAGAAGGGTTATAACAGAGAAATCACATGATACAATTTATATTTACAAAAGGTTCCTGCAGCTGCTGTGTTGAAGACAGACCCTGAGAAAGGGAGGGAGGGAGAAAGCACACCAGTTAGGAGACTATTGCAGTCATCCAGGTGAGAGATGGTGGAGACTGAAACCAGTGGTTGGCAGTGGAAAGCTAAGAAAGGGTCAGATTCTGCCATTTGTATACTAAATTAGAGCCAAGAATAATTCCCCATGGATTGGGTGTGGGATTTAAACAAAAGAAAGTAAAGTTTTTAGCCTAGCCACTAAAATGATAGAGTCGCCAACCAACATGCCCATGGGGAAGATTGCTGGTAGAGCAAGTTCATGCGAGCATCTGTTCAACATCAAAGTAGAGTTATTGAGTAATCATTGGGTGTACATGTGCCATTAATAGAAAGTCCTAGCTGGAGATGCAAATTTCACTGACTGAAATACAGCATGTGGCATTTGCTTGTTTCTTTTACTAGACTATAAATTCTTTGATGGCAGGATCCTTTCTCACTCATCTTTTTCTCTCTAATCTTTAACATGGTACCAGTAGCACAATGGATAGCAATATACTGATGTTCAAAGATGCTACATGAATGAATAAACAAATGAATGAGTGAATGACCAGATAGATACTTCCATGTGGCCAACTTAAGCAATTTGAGCACGGAATATTTTCCTTCTCTGAAAGACAGAACACCTCCAATTGTTCCTCATGCCTTTAATCATATCCAGGAAGCTTACAAGTTCAAGTAGGTGTCTTGGCAAAGGATCAGATATGACCTTCAGTCTTGGAAATGTGCTGTTTTTTTTCCTATCATTTTAATATAAAGAGATAATAAATACATTGACAGTCATAGTTCTTGTTATTCTTGATATGAGAGAATGACTTTTCCTTGGAACAAAGAGTTGTCAGTTTCTGGAAGCTGGATGATCAGAGAAGCTGAATTCCAAAGGAAAAGGGCAAGAATATTCATCCATCTGGGAAAAACTCTGTAGTTGACAAATTATATCAAGAAAACAAGAATCAATTCTAGGAAGTAGGGTCTTAGTTTCTTAGTGTTGCTATAACAGAAATGCCGCAAGTGGATGACTTTAACAAACAGAAATTTATTTTCTCATAGTTTAGGGAGCTAGAGGTTCATACTCAGGGAGCCAGCTCTAGGGGAAGGTTTTCTCTCTCTGTTGTCTCTAGGGGAAGTCCTTGTCTCTTTGCAGCTTCTGTTCCTTGGTCCCTTGGCTACCTCTATGTGGCATATATCTTCCCTTCCATTTGCGCTTCCTTCTCTGGGCCTAATCTGCTCTTTTTATACCTCAAAGGTGATTGGCTTAAGACACACTCTACACTGATATGTCTCAATAACATAGCAGGAAAAGTTCTATTCCCAAATGGGATTATATCCTCAGGTATAGGGGTTTAGGTTTTATAGCACATATTATTGGAGGACACAATTCAATCTATTACAGGTAGATAGCTTTATTAAATCTTAATTTAAAAACAGAAGGGATCTGTTAATATTATCCACAAAGAATTGAGTATAGTTTCACAGATGACTAATAAGTTTTGAGCTCAATAATATCTCAAGCTTGTGATTTATTAAAACTAGCAACTCTGTCCAAATAAATGTAATACTAGTGTAAATATAATATCAGTTTTAATTTCCAGATCATATTTGTGCAAGCCGGGTGGAAGAGTTAGGTAAAAGCAACTGAAGTGCTGAGACAGCCGGGATTTATTATCTTCCTGAATACGCCTCAGCTTGCCACTGTAATTCCTTTTGTTGACTTGCGATAAATGAGGATGAATTATATATTCTAAGATTGCTGGCTCCTTAAAATCCATAAACCAGAACAAAACACACACGCATATATACACATCTATTAACGAAATTGACAGTCACTAAGACAATTTCATAAGGAACTCTCGTGGTGTGGTGGTTACAGTGTTTGGCTGCTAACCAAAAAGTCAGTGGTTCTAACCCACCAACCTCTCTGTGGGAGAAAGATGAGGCAGTCTGCTTCTGTAAAGATTTACAGACTTGGAAACCCTGTGGGGCAGTTCCATTCTGTCCTCTAGGGTCGCTACGAGTCAGAATCACCTCCATGGCAGTGGGTTTTGTTTTTTGCTTTTAAGACAATTTCATTTAGAGGGGTAGATATAACTTGATTTCAGAATTCCAGGAAGCTCAGCTCATATTTTTCACATTAATTTTAGGTTATATAGTACTGCATAGAAACATAAGCAGCACGATTCACTTAAGCTGACTCAATTTTTAAATTGTATTTCAGATGTGAATGATGATAGAAAAGAGAGCAATTGTTTTGGCAAGAATTCCAGCCCCAAAACAAAATGTATGTGAAGTTTTTTCAACTTTAAATGTTTTGTTGCATATAATTTTTTTAAAAAAAGTTTTATTTTCTGAATTGCTGTTGTTGTTATGTGCCGTCGAGTAGGACCCGACTCATAGAGACCCCTCCTTGGGTTTCTGAGGCAGTATCACTACAGAAGTAGATTGCCCCATCTTCCTTCCAAGGAGTGGCTGGTGGGTTTGACCTGCCAGCCTTCTGGTTAGCAGTCAAGTGCTTTAGGCACTACGCTACCAGAGCTCCATTATAGCTAATACATCTACTTCAACACCTGTATAATGTATTTTTTACCTCCCTGGCTCCATCTCTTCCAGGGCCAGTTTCTAAATTTTTATTCCTCTCAACAGGTAAGCATTTCATATACTTATATAGGAACACAGTAAAGTTATACATTTACCCTACAATAGGTTTCAAACACATATGATACTGAACCTTCCTATACAAGAACACTAAATATCTTTTCATTTGTTCAGATCAACTTTTGTGTTCTTACATACTTCCTGTTAAGCTGACTCTTATATATTTTATCCTTTTTCTGTTGCGATTTTCAGTCATTTTTTTCATTATATTTTTATATGAATAAAAGTTATTAATTTCCATATATTAATTTTATACTTTGCAATCTAACTGAACTTTCTCAATATTTTAAAAAGACTTTTCAGTTGACTCTCTTGAGTTTTCCAGGTAAACTCTCATATCGTTCACAAGTAGCTATAATGTTACCCATCTCCATTCTAATTTTTATACCTCAAATTTATTTCTTTTGCTTAGCTGCACTATGTCTTGGTTCTCTAGTGCTGTATAACAGAAATACCACAAGTGGATGGATTTTTTAGGAAGCCCACTAGAGCTGGAGACTTTTAATGCAAGATCAACAGGTAAAATGGCACAGTCCCAAGATCAGGCAACAACATGGCAGACCACTGGTTCAAGTCCAAGAATAATCCCAAGATTCACAGAGAACTTGGCAGGCTGTTGAGATGAAGACTTGGCCAAATGCAGGATCTAGATGGGCCAAAAAGCTAGAGACCGTTTTCCAAACTTCTTGTACACTGGAAGCAGACCACACCCTAAAGGCAGCTACTTATCTGCTCACAGCAAATTCCACCATGGAGTTGATTAGCATTCTCATCATGGGGAATAACTACATCCAGCTGCCCAGCCACTCAAAACTATAGTCTAGCCAAGCTGACACACCACCTTACCTACCACATATTGGTGTCTACTTCTCGTACAATGTTACAAGATAATGGTGATGTGGGCATTCTTGTCTTACTCTTGATATTAGAATTCTATTAATGTTTCCCTATTGGATATAGCTCTGAGTTTGGCATACATGTTTTCTATAAATTAAGAGTATTAATTTTGTCAAGACTTTATGTAGAATTTTAGAAATATCTGTTAAGCAGATCAGTAGATGGTCATATAATTTCCCACATTACATTCCCAGCCCAACAGTTTTTGCAGAGGGTTTCTAATATACTTGAAAGAGTAGATAATTTTAATCCATTTTAATCTGTTGCAAAACCTACTGTAGGAAAGGAAAACTTCTAAATCATAAAGCAAACATAACAATGATACCAAAATCTTCAAAAATGATTGCACACAAAAAAAGTTAACTTCAGACGCATTTCAGTTCAGAATACGGATGCAAACGTGTTACATGGGAAATAATTCAGCAAGTTATTAAAAAAATATAACACTATGACCAAGTGGGATTTATTCACAAATGCAGTAACAATTTACTATAAGAAAAGTTTTTGCTATAATACTAAAAACCAAACTCACTGCCATCAAGTCGGATCCAATTCATAGTACTCCCTCCTTGGGTTGCCGAAGCAGTATCACTACAGAAGTAGATTGCCCAATCTTCCTTCCGAGGAGTGGCTGGTGGGTTTGAACCACCATTCTTCCAGTTAGCAGTCAAGTGCCTTAGGCACTGTGCCACCAAAGCTCCCTTTACTATAATACTTAGTATTAATTCATCAAAGAAAAAAAATCATATGGCTATCTATATGCTGCAAAGTTGGCTCTTGAAGAACTATTTTTTTCTGGGAAAGTGGTCTTTTTTTATGCTCTGGGGTTAGCTTGAGAAAATAGTATTTTTCTACAAAATTCTTCATGTCATCTAAGTTTTCATGTATATATGTATAAGTTTAGCAAACCAGTAATCTCGTATAAGTCTTTTAATTTTTTTTGTGTGTGTGGTTTCCCATAATCACTTCTTATTTATATAGTTACATTTTCTTTCTTTCTTGACTAGGCTAGCTAGCAGTTTATCTTATTGTTTTATTTAAACTGTGTTTTTCCTTCTATTTTTTTCCCAACTAATTTCCTTTTTCTGATTCATTATTTCCTGCTTTTATCTTTACAAACTCCTTTCTCCTGCTTCTCTGTAGTCCTTTTTCTTGTTTACTGATAAAAAATGTTAAACAATATAAATCAGTTTCTGAGTACTGCTCTAGACATGCCATAAACTGTTATAAATATTGTTTCATTACGATTTTCTAGACACTGTGCAATTTCAGTTTGCATTTCCTCTTTGATTCAAAGCTTAAGAGAAATTTGTTTTTTTCCCCCAGGAAGTAAAGACTTCTCCTAGGTTTTGTTGTTTTTGCTCTTGCTGCTGTTTTTGTTGTTAATGTCTAGTTTTGTCCTATTATAATGAGAAAATGTTTGCTGTAATATTTACAGTTTTTGAAATTTATTGAGCTTGTCTTTGCAATCTGGTACATGGTTGGTTTTTGTGCATAGCCCATGAGTAATTGCAAAGAAGGCATATTCTTTATTCAGAGTTCAGAAAATATCAGTTACATCTTCCTTATCCATTACACTTTTTAGGTCTTCCATTCACCCTTGAAGTCTCAGCTTACTGGGAATCCTTAATGAAATCCTCCGAGATATCTTCTCAAACCATACACACTCTAAGGTCCAGATAGGCTCCTTTTCTCTCTGCTCTTCCAGCATCAGTTGTTGTTGTCAGGTACTGTCAGGTCAGATCCAACTAATACTGACCCTCTGACAACAAAACGAAACACTGCACAGTCCAGCACCATCCTTAAAATTGTTGCTATGCTTGAGCCCAGCACCATTACTTACTGCTATTTTGACAATTGCCCATTGACTTGTCCCTACATTCAAGGTCCTTGACCACAGGGACAATGTCTTGTGTATTCTTGTATACTCAGGACTTGATGGCTCTTGGCATGAATAAATAGATGAGTATCTTCATAGCATTTCCTCCTTTGGGACTCCCCTTAGAGAAGAAGGCTGGAGAGAGACAGGGAGACTAGCAAGGAAATATAAAGGACAGATTAGAGGAGTCTGGCAAGTGGGCAGTCTTCCAAAAAAATCCTACAATTCCCAGACATTGGGAGCCTACTGTGTTGGTACCCAGAAGTGTGTTGGTAGCATACCATCAGCCCAAACACACCAGGAAAAATAGTAAATGGCCAGTGTTTCATCACCAGCATTTTCTACTTCCCTCTTCCTGCCCCTCAAGAGACCACCAAACTCTAACTACTTTGGTTCCAATGTTTAGAAACTCCCTCTGCAATCCAAATTCCAGTCAATTAGGTCAGTCCTGGTGAGTATTGGTTTTATGAAAGCAATTTGCAATGAGTTGTGACTATCAACTTAATTTTTCAGGACATTTGTTCATCCCCAAGTGGGAGCATGCTATTTGTGGTGGTTAAGTTTGTGTGTCAACTTGGCTGGGCCTGGTTGAGTGGCTGGGCAACTGGATATAGTATTCCCCATGATGAAACTGGTAATCAACTCCATGGTGGAATTACCACAAGCAGCTGAGTCTTAGGGATATGGTCTGAGCCTTAGGGATATGGTCTGCTTCCTATATATAAGGAGAAGCCTTGGGGAATGGTCTCTAGCTTATGGCACGCTTGAACCCTGCATGTAGCCACGTCATTGTTCAGCAGCCTTCCATGCTCTGCCGACCTTGGGACTTACAGTGGACTTGAGTTAATGGCCTGCTGTGTGGTTTGGTAGTATTGGGACTGTGCCCTTTTACTTGTCAACCTTGGGCTTGTCAGCCTCAGCAGTCAGCAGCTGTCTGAGTGAAGAAAAGCCTCTAGCTTCAGTGGGCCCGGAGCAGGAGGCAGAGCTGAAGCCCAGGGTTGAGGGGCTTTCACCCAGCCCCTAGAGCCCAGCACTTTGAACTCAGACTTAAAGCCTCCAAACTGTAAGAGAATAAACTCCTGTTTCTTCAAGCATCCCTTTTGTGGTGTATTCCTGTCAGAGCGGCACTAGGTAACCAGCACACTGTTCTAAATAAATTTTGAGTTAGTTGGTACTTAGCTCTTCACCCATGCACCTCCTCCATTCCTGCGAATATGTTTGGAATGCATGGAATCAATATAGTTCAAATCAGATAGGAATATACACCCTTTCCCTTTCCTTTCCTTGTGTAAATAAACAGGGAAATTGCATTAGCTGACCTATAAAGTCACCTGAGCTTTAAAAGTCTATGGTTGCTACTCTTTTTTTTTTTTTTTTTTCCTATTGTGTTCAAGTCAGTTCCAACACATGGAAACTCTGTATGTTATAGAGTAGAACTGCCTCATAGGGTTTTCTTGGCTGTTATTCTTATGGAAGCAGATTATCAAAATTTCTTCTGCAGCACCTCTGGGTGGCTTTGAACTCCCAACCTTTAGGTTAGTAGATGAGCACAAAACGTCTGCACCACCCACAGACCTTACTCTATCATCTAGCCTTTGTATATTACCCTGAATAACCCCAGTCATGAACGGAGGACAAACAAGGCCAATATTGAAAGCATAGTCAATCCTCAAATGTGTGTTGGAGGTGGGCTGAAGTATAGTATACTCAGTCTTTGATGATCCACAACACTGAGACACGGTACAAATAATCATAACAATGAATGACACGAAAAGCTGTTATCAATGATAAAAGATTCATTTAAAAAAAAAAAAAAAAGCAGGGAAGGATCTGAAAGATCATCAGGTCAAAATCCTTTCCTAAGGTATAAATCCTCTGGAAAGACACATTGCAGGAAGCATTTTAGTTAATCGAATATTGCAGTTAACTTTTAAATCCAAGAAACTAGGTATACTAATGTTGAAATAATTAGCATACAGGCACACCTTGCTTCATTGTGCTTTGAAGGTTTGTGGCTACCCTGCATTGAGCAAGTCTATTGGTGCCATTTTTCCAACAGCACGTGCTCACTCCATGTCTCTGTGTCACATTTTGGTAATTCTCACAATATTTCAAACTTTTTCATAACTATGCTTAATAAACCACAGTATCGTGCATAGATAAGTTTTATATGCACTGGGAAACCAAACAAAATTATGTTACTAGTTTTATTTCAATAGTCTCTTTGTTGTGGTGGTTGGGAACTGAATCCTCAATATGTCTGAAATATGCCTGTACAATAAAAATATTTCAAGTGGTAAAACTAGAATGAATATAAGATACCATAGTAGAAAAAAAAATGGACCAAGAATCTGGTTCCAGGCCTGGCTTTGCTCTTCACTGATTGTTTAACATTGGGCAAACCCTCTCAAGATCCTTAACCTCAGTATATGCACAAATAGGATTTGTAGAGATAGAATGAGTTATATATTAAAATAGTTTTGAAAGACCAGGGTACCCTACACAATGTACATAATACTAATGTACATGAGCACATTGGTGACAATGTGTTTCAGAATATTAGAGTAACATGGGCAAAATTATACAGTCTTAGTATTTTCATAATGCTCCTCATAAACAAAATATTACCATCATGAATCATAATGGGGGATAAAGCTCAAAAAGATGTTTGTGGGAAGAAACATAGCCAATAAAAACTATAAAAGCAAGAATGAATCTCTAATGACTTCTAAGAGAATATACAGTTTATATCTGTTTATTTAAAATTCAACGGGAGTAATTTTACCAGTTTTCTAAAAATTAAGTCTGGGATTTAAAGGAAAAACTATTATTTGAGGTATTTCAGGTCAAAGGTTGATTTTCAAACAAGAATCGTAGCAGGAAATTTTGCTCCTCACTGACAGCATTGATTTTAAGCAGTTGCCCCGAATCTCTTCTATGCTTCTATCCAGGAAGAAGTCACACGAGACTGACTCCCACATTTAACTATAATGAAGATCCTAAATTGGATGAAGCTCCTAATTAATCTAAGTAATTTACAGTACTCAAGGCATCAACTTTAATAGTGAAATGGGAGTAATGAGGTCAACTCCACCATGATGATGAGTTAACGTGTGTAAGCACTTACAACTTAGGCCCAGTTCTAAGCATTAATCTATGCCAATTTAATGTGTACCTCCATCCTTACAGCAACCAATGAGGTGGGCTCCATTATTATCTGCACTTTTTCAGCTGAGAAATCAAGGCACAAGCAGATTAAACTATCTTCCTAAAAAAGAGGCAAGGCATGATTTGGACCCTCGAAGTCCAACACAACTGCTTATGGGTTTGACCACTACTCCAAGCCCACACTGAAAGAGGGCATGACCATAATCTATGTGTCTCTCTTTAAACCAATCACACCGCCGTTGAGTCGGACCCGACCCATAGCAACCGTTCCTTGTGTTTCTGAGGCACTATCACTACAGAAGTAGATTGCCCAAACTTCCTTCCAAGGAGTGGCTGATGGGTTTGAACTGCCAGCCTTCTGGTTAGCAGTCACATGCCTTAGATACTATGCCACCTGTGCTCCTTGTCCTTTAGATAATCAGGTTTCTCAAGGGCAGGAAACAAATATTAAGTATCTTTGTGTACCTCCCAGCACCTCACATACAGAAAACAGTCTACACTATTTTGTTGACTGATTGCTGAAAACCCTCAATTAACTTTTGAACCCTGTATCATCTGTGTACAGAAGAACATGCTTGGCATTTCTCAAGCTGAAAGAACTGAAGGAAAAAAAATCAAGCCTCAAATTGCAGTATTAATTCTATGGGCAAAATATTGAACAATGCAGGAACCACCAAAAGAAGATGGAAGAAACACACAGAATCATTGTGCCA
>NW_006921947.1:1897981-1900258 GCF_000298275.1 Orycteropus afer afer
AAAGGTGTGCATCAGCGTTGTGTCCTTTCACCATACTTATTCAACCTATATGCTGAGCAAATAATCTGAGAAGCTGCACTATATAAAGAAGTCAGCATCAGGATTTGAGGAAAGCTCATTAACAACCTACAATATACAAATGACATAACATTTTTTGCTGAAACTGAAGGTGACTTGAAGCACCTACTGATGAAGATCAAAGACTATAGTCTTCAGTATGGATTATACCTCAACATAAAGAAAACAAAAATCCTCACAACTGGACCAATAAGCAATGTCATGATGAATAGAGAAAAGATTGAAGTTGTCAATGATTTCATTTTACTGGGATCCACAATCTACATCTCATGGAAGCAGCAGTCAAGACACCAAACAACGTAGTGCATTCGGCAAATCTTCTACAAAAGACCTCCTTACGTATTAAAGAGCAAAGATGTCACTTTGAAGACTAAGGTGCTCCTAACCCAAGCCATGATATTTTCAATTGCCTCTTATGCATGTGAAAGCTGCACAATGCATAAGGAAGACAGAAGAAGAATGGATGCTTTTGAATTATGGTGTTGGCAAAGAATACTGAAAATACCATGTACTGCCAGAAGAATGAACAAATCTCTTGGAAGAAGTTTAGATGGAATGCTCCTTACAAGCAAGATTGGCCAGACTTTGTATCATGCACTTTGGTCATGTTGTTAGAAGGGACCAGTTTCTGAAGAAGGATATCATGCTTGATAAAGTAGAGGGTTAGCAGAAAAGGGGAAGACCCTCAACGAGGTGGATTGACACAGTGGCTGCAATGATGGGCTCAAGCACAGCAAGGATTGTGAGGATGGTGCAGGACTCGGCAGTGTTTCTTTCTGTGGTACATATGGGTGCTATGAGTTGGAGCCGCCTTGATGGCACCTAACAACAACAATATATCTGTGTATACATTGCCAACAGGAAATTGAGATGAGAATTGATTTATTTAAGTAATTCCAGAATAAACTATTACAAAGAAATGATTTCGAGTATGAATTATACAGTTTTACACTCTATGTTGATGAAAATATATAAAAAAAAATTATTAATCCAGAGTACTTTGGGTAGCAGCTAGCTTAAATCATAGTATTTGATTAAAGCAGAAAGTCAGCAAATATTTTCTGTACAGATCCAAATAGTAGATATTTTAAGCCTTCCAGGATATGAAATGCCTGTTGCAACTATTCAACTCTGTCTTTGTAAGTAGGGGAGTTCTGGTGGCATAGTGCTTAAGGCATTTGACTGCTAACCAGTAAACATGTCCAAACAAGGAACATACTTGAACGAATAGATTAAAAATTAATATATTATGGTTCTTGTTCTTATACTGATTAATTATTATCCCAGATAGCTTGCCTATTAATTTTCTTTACTAAGCTCTCTTTTTTAAAAGTACAAAACACAAACCATTAAATCTTACCGTATTCTAAATTCATGAGGCTCAAAGTAAGAAACTTATCTCTCTTTTTCTCTCTCTGCTAAAGACACTATATATTAGTTATCTATGGCTGCATTAATCTAATAATATTCTTATATCAATATACAGAAATAAATGAGCAATATCACTAATATCACACTCAAGTAAAAATTTGCTGAAGATAATTCAAAAACAGTTGCATCAGTACATGGATAAGGAACTGCCAGAAATTCAAGCTGGATTCAGAAGAGGACATAGAATGAGGGGTATCGTTGCTGAAAGCAGAGAATACCAGAAAGATGTCTACCTGTGTTTCATTGACTATGCACAGGCAGTCAACTATGTGGATCATGACAAATTATGGATAACACTGCAAAGAACAGGAATTCCAAAACATGCAATTGTACTCATGGTATATTGACCAAACGGCAGTCTTTTAAACAGAACAAGAAGATACTGCATGGTTTAAAATCACGAAGGGTGTTATGTCATGGTTGTGTCCATTCACCATTCTTATTCAATCTGTGTGCTGAGCAAATACTCTGAGAAGGTGGACTATATGAAGAAGAACGTGGCATCAGGATTGGAGGAAGGCACATTAACAATCTGAAATACGCAGATGATACAACCCTTTGCTTGCTGAAAGTGAAGAGGCTTTGAAGCACTTACTGATGAAGATCAAAGACTACAGTTTTCAATATGGATTACGCTTCAACATAATGAAAACAAAAATCCTCACAACTGAGACCAGAAAAACTAGATGGTGCCTGGCTACCACTGTCAACCACTTGGACGGGGATCTATGTAGAAGATCCTGGATAGAGGGGGAGAACAATGTGGAA
>NW_006921947.1:1901224-1914006 GCF_000298275.1 Orycteropus afer afer
CAGAGCTCCTTATATATAGGTATATATAGGTATATATGAGTAAATATATAGGTAGACATGCAAGCTGAACAGATGTGGGAAGGTTAATGGGAGTACACCTATGAGTATATATAAGTTTGTCAGGGGATATTTCCATATATATATGTGTATGTGCTGCAAATATATCCAAGGATATTGTAGTGCATACAGGGGGCAATGTTCTGAAAAGTTCTTAGCCATAACCAATCACCTTAAGGGAATGAGTCACACTGGGCCTGGGGACTTAGGACCACAGTCTTAGAGAACATCTAGGTCAATTGGCATAACATAGTCCACAAAGACAATGTTTTTCACCCTTCCAAGGTGAGTGGTGAATGAGGTCTTAACAGCTGGTGAGTGATCATCTAAGATTCAACTATTGGTCTCTCCTGGTCCAGAGTCAAGAAGAGTGAAGAAAATCAAAGACTCAAGGAAATAATTAGTTGAAAGGAATAGTGGACCATGAGAACCACAGCCTCCACTACCTGGAGACCAGAAGAATTAAATGGTCCCCAGCTATCACTACTGACTACTTCGATCAGGATCCCAATAGAAAGTCCTGGACAAAGAGGGAGAGAGAAAAAAAAGTAGAACAAAATTCAAAAATTTAAAATTATAAGACCACACTTACTGGTCTGATAGAGACCAGTGGAACCCCCAAGACTGTGGCCTGTCAAGCCTGGAACTGCACCCATCCCTGAGGATCAACTTTTAACCAAACAATGTTGTTGTTGTTAGTTGCCATCAAGTCATCTCCGACTCACAATGACCCTATGCACAGCAGAATGAAACACGGCCCCGTTCTTGTGCCAGCCTCATGATCCTTGCTATACCTGAGCCTATCATTGCAGCCACTGTGTCTATCCATCTCATTGAGGGCCTTCCCCTTTTTTGTTGACCCTCCACTTTACTAAGCATGATATCCTTCTCCAGGGAATGGTCCCTTCTAACAACATGACCAAGGTAGGTGAGACGAAGTCAGGCCACTCTCATTCCCAAGGAGCACTCCGGCTATACTTCTTCCAGAACAGATTTGTTGGTCCTTTTAGCAGACCATGGTACTCTTAGCATTCTTCTCCAACACCACAACTCAAAAGCATCAACTCTTCTTCAGTCTTCCTTATTCATTGTCCAGCTTTCACATGCACAAGAGGTGATTGAAAATACCATGGCTTGGGTTAGGCTCACCTTAGTCTTCAATGAGACATCTTTGCTCTTCATCACTTGAAGAGGTCTTTTGCAGCAGATTTACCCAATGCAATATGTCACCTGATGTTTTGACTGCTGCTTCCATTGGTGTTGACTCTAGAACCATGTAATATGAAATCTTTGACAACTTCAATCTTTTCTACATCTATCGTGATGGTGCTTATTGGACTTGTGAGGATTTTTGTTTTCTTTATATTAAGGTGTAATCCATATGGCACACTGTAGTCTTAAATCTTCATCATTAAATTCTTCAAGTCATCCTCACTTTCAGCAAGCAAAGCTGTGTCATCTGCGTATTGCAGGTTGTTAAAGAGTCTTCCTCCAATCCTGGTGCCACATTCTTCTCCATATAATCCAGCTTCTCATATTATTTGCTCAGCATACAAGTTGAATAAGTATGGTGAAAGGAGACAACCTTGACACACTCCCTTCTTGATTTTGAACCATGCAGTATCCCCTTGTTATGTTCAAACGACAGCCTCCTGACCTATGTGCAGGTTCCTCATGAGTACAATCAAGTGTTCTGGAATTCCCATTTTACTCAATGTTATCCATAATTTGTTATGATCCACACAATCAAGTGCTAGACAATAGACAGCCCTATAAAGTAAATACTAGCATCAAGGAGGGAGGTACTCCTCAGAACAATCAACCATACAAGACCAGATGGGCTGCATTTGCCAAAAAAATGAAGCTCAGAAGGCCCGAAGGAGCAGGAGAAAAGGATGAATGAAAACACAGAACCCAGGGAAGAAGATGGTAGAGTGCTGTTACACTGAGAGGATTGCAATCAACGTCATGAAATGAAATGTGGATAAATTGTTGAATGGAAAAAAAAATCAAATGACATATTCATTGGACAAATCTACTGCAGAATGCCTCTTTCAAGTGTTAAAAACCAAAGATGTCACTTTGAGGACTTAAGTGTACCTCACCCAAACCATAGTATTTTCAATCGCCTCATATGCATGAGAAAGCTGGACAATAAATAAGGAATGCCGAGGAATTTGCCAAAGCAAGGTGTAATTACTTGCTGTGACTTTGGGAGCTCTGGTGGCATAGTGCCTAAGGCATTTGACTGCTAACCCGAAGGCTAACGGTTCAAACTTCCCAGCCACTCCTCGGAAGAAAGGTTGGGTAATCTACTTCCGTAGTGATACTGCCTCAGAACCCAAGAAGGGGACGCTGTGAGTCGGGTCTGACTTGATGGCATTGTGTTTGTATTTTTTTGTACCAAAGAATTTAAGTACCAGAATTATGGTGTTGGTGAAGAACACTGAATATACCATGGACTTCCAGAAGAACAAACCAATCTGTCTTGCAAGAAGTGCAACCAGAACGCTCCTTAAAAGCAAGGATGGTGATCCATCTCATGTACTTTGGGCATGTTATCAGGAGGGACCAGTTCCTGGAGAAGGATATCATGCTTAATAAAGTAGAGGATCAACAGAGAAGACCCTCCAAGAGATGGGCTGCCACAGTGGCCGCAACAGTGGGCTCGGCTATAGCAACAATTGTGAGCTTGATGCAGGACCGAGCAGTTTTTTGTTCTGTTGTACATAGGGTTGCTGTGTGTTGGAACTGACTTCATGGCACCTCAAAACAACAACAACAACATTGCTGCATAAGAAATTACCCCTAAAACTTAGTGCCTTAAAACAAAAGCATTTTTCTCTCATAGTTTCTGTGGGTCAAGAATCAGGTTACAGCTCAGCTGTAATCTTTGCCTTAGGGTCTCTCACAAGACTGAAATCAGAGTGTAACCTGGGGCTGCCGTCTCATCTGAAGACTCTACTAGAGAAGATTCTGTTTCCACGTTCACTCAGGTGGCTGTTGGCAGCATTTAGTTCTCCCTGACTGTTAGCTGAACGTCACTCTTAGTTCCTTGCCTGGTAGCCCTCTCCATCAAGGCAAATATATGAGAAGAACCAGAGAGAAAATGCCAGCAAGAAAGTGCAAACAAGATGCAAGCCAATCTTATATAACCTAACCATGGAAGTAATATCCTATCATTTTTGCACTATTTTATTTGTTAGATGTAAGTCTCTGGGTCTGCCCCACATTCAAGGGGAGGGATTACATAATGAATACCAGGAGGCAGTGATCACTAGAGGCCAATTTAGAAGGGTGCCTGCAATCCACTATTAAAAATTTTACCATATTGCTGTTAACATTTTTAATTGATATTCTATCACCAGAAATAATTTGTACCTTCATAACAAATACATCCTTATAGGCTCAAATATAGGAGCTCTGGTGGCATAGTGCCTAAGGCATTTGACTGCTAACCAGAAGGCTGGTGGTTCAAACCCACCAGCTACTCATCAGAAAGAAGGTTGGGCAATCTACTTCCGTAGTGATACCACCTTGAAAGCCCAAGGAGGGGTCGCTATGAGTTGGGTCCGACTTGACGGCACATAACAACAACAATAGGCTCAAATATAACCGTGGCTCAGTCTCCCTAAAGAACTTCATACCTAGCATGGAGGAGAGTATTTGTATGGTATTTCTTCAAATAAGGAGCCTAAGGCATTTGACCACTAAACAGAAGGCTGGCAGTTCAAACCCATCAGCCACTCCTCAGAAGGAAGACTGGGAGATCTACTTCCATAGAGATACTGCCTCGAAAACCCAAGGAGAGGTCGCTATGAGTCAGAACCAACTCAACGGCAGTAAATTTTTGGTTTTGCTCTCATTATCTCCCTGACCCCAGGAAGGGTGGCATATGCTGAACAACTCTTGCATAGTGCATTAGAGAAAGAAAAGTTTTACTCTCTTGAAATAAAATCCAAGACATTTATTGAAGCCAGAATTAACATTGCTGAAGCTCAGGGATCTCAGGGGGAAATGACAAGCTACAAGTAATTGTAGGGCTTAAGGAGGAAAATAAAATTACAATATTCTGACTGGCTTACAGTAATTAAGGTCAGTTCAAGGCAGGACACAGTGAAGCATACTTATAAACATTATTGGTTACAATCTTAACAGCTAACACACATGGATTGGTTAAAGGACATAACTGAAAGACACAGGGTCAAAAAGGGGTTTCATGTTGATTACAAAGTAATGACATGATGGATAATTTCAGTAGGTTGTTAATGATTGATTACCTTGTTTAGAATGTCAGATTTCTGGAGGAGAAGAAGAACAAAGAGTTGCCATGAAGTATTTAAATATTGCTCAAATGTCAAGAAACAGTTTGCAACTGAGATCAAAAGTTCCCATGAGATATTCACATTTCTTAGTTTAACCAGTAACAAATCTCATGTCCTTAACAATCATAGCGTGAGTCTCCTAGGCAACAAAGATAGGATCTGGAGAAAAGGTTACATGGAGTTAAAGGTTACCTCTGAGGTCTCAGACTCAGTTCAGTCATTTTACAAATAGGTCCGAAGCCTCTGTATTGATTTCATATCCCTTATCAATAGTATTAGATAGGAAATACTAGTTTCTATCACAATTACACAATTCTAATTTCTTAAATTTAAAACCAGCTGTGCAGAGCAAAAAGAGACACGATGGGTGTTTAATTATAAGGATAACATAGATCTCAAATTTATTTGATACCTAGTTTGCCAGACTGGCTATTGAACTGTGTCAATACTCTATTCTTATTGGTGATATGCAAATCAGGCAGATATAGGGCTTTTGTCAATAAGAAAGGAATTGTGAAGAGGATGTGTTATTTGTTGTTTTGTCATTTTGGTTCAAGATGGCACACGATGAGGCAGGTAGCATTTCTGTATCAGGCTGCCTGCTTCTAGGTTTACGTTTATGTGATTTGTTTTAGTGAACTGTGCCTTTCAGGTGATTGACTGCAATCGTGTAAAGCGTATTTGGGTGCAGATGGTTCACTTGGAGGGGGTCTCAGGAAGCTTTCGTGCGAGAGCATGGAGTGTGAACAGGGAAAGGGAGGAAAGCTGTATTAATGAGGTGGTTACCACGGAAGAGGGCATCTGGGGTTCAGTCTACTGGGGACCCTCTGGTGAACTATGGAGAATGACTTTCAGACTTGGCCCAGCAAGTAACAGGACATCTAGGGTCTTTATCCACTACTTCCATTCCTTCATGCATGAGAGCTGCCCCTAGGAGTGTTCTGAGATGCCCTGCATGCAAGTAGAGGGCATGTTACCAAGGTGCCACAGGAATCTCTTAGAAAAGCAGAGGATTCAGGGGCTTGAGGTGAGCAGCTGGCAGTGTGCCTGGAAATTGGCCATTGAAGTTGCAGGGAAACTAAGTGCATCTGCTATCCACCAGTCTTACACATACATAGGAGCTCTGGTAGCATAGTGCCTAAGGCACTTGACTTCTAACCAGAAGCCTGGCCGTTCAAACCCACCAGCCACTCCTCTGTAGCAAGGTTGGGCAATCTACTTCCATAGTGATACCGTCTCGGAAACACAAGGAGGGGTCGCTGTGAGTCAGGGCCGATTCAATGGCACATAATAACAACAACATACATATACATATATTTTATCAACAAACTTTGTTTCTAAGCAATGACTGGACCATTTTAGGCAAAGTCTTCCTGGCACACAGAGGCACTCAATGAATATTCTTTATTGAATGATGTGGCAGGTGGTAAGAAGGCAGCATAGAGGGCCAAAGGCCTGCTGTTAGGGCATGTAGTTCTGATCACCTTAAGATTGGCACCCCATTCTGCTAGCTTCCTCTCTCATCACTTCTTATTTCTTTCCCTTGAGTCATAGGATCTTAGAGTAGCAGAAACCCTACAGGTGATTAGCCCAACCCATTTACATCTCCAATGAAGAAACTGAGACTCAGAGAGGTGAAATGATGGAGCCAAGTTTGCAGAGTCAGTGGCAAAGCCAAGACCCACATCTCTGGCATCTTCTCACTCACTGCTCTCTCCAGCACAGTTCTGCTGCTTCCTCTAAGTTTATGCAACTCGTATTTTCAATCCATATTTTCATATGCATGTGAAAGCTGGACAATGAATAAGAAAGACCGAAGAAGAGTTGATGCCTTTGAGTTGTGGTGTTGGTGAAGAATACTTAAAATACTGTGGACTGCCAGAAGAAAGAACGAATCTGTTCTGGAAGAAGTGTAGCCGGAATGTTGTTTGGAAGTGACAGTAGCCAGACTTCATCTCACCTACTTTGGTCATGTTGTCAGAAGAGACCATTCCCTAGAGAAGGATGTCATGCTTGGTAAGGTCAGCAAAAAAGGGGAAGGTCCTCAGTGAGATGGACTGACACAGTGGCTAGAACAATGGGTTCAGGGGTGGCACAGAACCAGGCAGTGTCATTCTGTGGTGCACGGGGTCGCTATGAGTTGGAGCCGACTCAACGGCACCCAACAACAGGACTAACAACAGGACTCTGGTGGTACTGTGGCTAAGGCTAAGCAAAAGGTTGGCAGTTTGAACCCACTAGCTGCTCTGCTGGAGAAAGACAGTCGTTTCCATAAAGATTTACAGCCTTGGAAACCCTATGGGATCTCCATGAGTCGCAACTGACTCAATGGCAGTGGGTTTTCTTTTCTTACAGGACTGATGTCCGCCTAGAGACTGAGATTGATCTAAACCCTCTGAAGCAGATATGTGCAACTGTTACATTAGAAACGGACGTGCTCAATGAGCCTTACCAAAATCTTTCTGTGCTCCGACTTTATCTTTTCAGCAGTCCATACGCTTTCATTTTGAAAAGTAATAATGCACCCTGATGGCATAGCCCTTTTCATTTCTTCAAAGAGCTCGCACATTTATTTGTTATTCCATTCAAGAGGCGTTAGAGTCTTTTTGGTTTGTTTTGTTTAAAATTACTAACAGACTACTCCTGCAGGCTAGTATCTATTGCAAATAGGTATCTAATTATTAGCGGATGATTTGTACTTCCCCTTTTGGTGCATGGAACTCACTTGCATCAAAATGCTGCTCAGCTACCGGAAATGGACACAGTGGAGGCCTGCTCTTTGGTTATTTACAGTAACAAAAGTGAGATCACCAGCCCAGCCAGAGGCTTTTGTACTACATTAATTCCCAACCTCTGATTGACTTGTAGCTCTTTTTCTTGTCTTCTCCTCCCCACATGGAAGCTGGGACATGACGGGGGACTGGGATTTTTCCATTTCAGTTTCACTTTGGATGTTATGAAACAGTAGGTAACTGATTAGCTTCAAGAGCTTTAGGTTAACACGCACCAGGCTGGAGTCCCCAGGGTCCCTGCCAGAAAGGGAAGGTTTCTATCAAGTTGGCTCCCATGGAGACATCCTCACTGACCTGCAGCCTCCACTGTGAGTTCACGTTAAAGTACAGAGCTGATGCTAAACCAGGCCACAGGCCAGAGGCTGACCATGAAAGCTTCTCACCTACCGCTGGCTCTACCATCCAAGTGAAATGAATATTCATGCTATATCCTCATCTGTGAAATATTCTTTGGCCCTTCACCAAAGAAGCACACATCCTCATCTCCAAGATGTAGCATCACAGTGGTCAAAGCATTCAAGTGCATTGTGAGGAAGCTTAATACCCGGAGAAGCCTTTTTGTACCCTGGAGCCATCACAGGTCTCCTTGGTGAAAGTTTCTCTCTCGCTTCAGGTTGAACTGGGCTTCTAAAATTGCCACTATTTTGTAGCCCAGGCTCACCCACTCCCTACATCTCTTACCAACTGGCCATCTCAGAAATTGGCTCACATCAGGAGTATGTCCAGGACTGCTTTGGGATGACTAGGAGCCTGGCATACTAGCTCAACATAGGCCCACCCACTCACTCTGATATGGTTCTGAGTTTCAGAAATGGTGTGGGTGAGGTGAGAGAGTTTGGCCCATGATACCCCCCTAATCTGGCCTCCTCCCACGTTAAGGAGCAGACCCGACTTAGAAATCATAAGCCAATAAGCCCAATCCAAGGGAAGGGGACTCTTCAGCTCTTGCACGAGCCTCTTCCTATCAAGCTCTGTGTTTAGAGGACACGAGATGGAAAGCAGAAGGAGAAAAACCTTGTTACCCCTACAAACCCTATCCATATTCCAAGGCCTTTCATGCAACCCCAGTCCCAAAAATGGGACTGGACTATTTTTATTAAACATCCCTCCTCTTCCTTCCTTGCTCACAAGCGTGAAATTTGAACCTGGGGAGGAAACAAAGAAATAGGAACAGCATGCAAGAAGGAGAAGCACTCACTGCTGGCTGAGAAAGCAAGAATACTGTGGTGAGCTTCCATTTTCACAAATGTGACAGAGCTGCTGTTTCTAACTTGCCCACCCCACTGCATGAACTTCGTCACCTCTCTTTCACATCAGACATTGTCACCTGGTGAAACCACGTTCTGTGAGTAATTCTCCTGATTCACCCCACAGACAGGGAGGTTGTCACAGGAGGTCACTGAGTGGGAAAAGCACAGAATTTGGAGTCAAGCTGGATTATATATGAATTCCAGCTCAACAACTCTGGAAAGGTGATGAGTAAATTCGGTTTTCCTGATCTTATAACAAAGGTACCTCATTGTGTTGTGTTGTTGCAAGTTTTTTTTTTTTGTTGATGATGGTGCTAGTAGGTTTTGCTTTGTTTACATAACACCATCTCTCAGTCCCCCTGACATATAGGGAGCACCCACTGCAACCAGGTCCCATTTTGTGTGAATTTGAAATAGAGCAATAGAAAAATACCAATAATGTCTTAATGCATGCACTGAACATGAAACAACAGATCCGACTTTACATTTATTCCTCTGGGAAAAATTGTCTTGAATTATGCAAGTTTTGAATTATGTGATGTCTTCGGAGCTCATCCCTTGCAAACCAATGTGCCTGAATGTCTGCAATCTGCCAAACCAGTTTTAGGATTTACATTAAGTGTCTTATTCAATCCTCTAATTTCCCCATGACACTAGAATCTTTTCTTTTTTACTTTCCTATGAAGAAACTGAGGTTCCAAAAGGTTAAGTAATTTTCTCAAGCTCATTGGCCATTCAGCTAAGATTCAAATCCAAGTCTGCCTGGTTCCAAAGCTGTTCATTTCCTTCCTTTCTTTCCCATCTTCACACTTTCCCCAGAGTGTGTGTGTGTGTGTGTGTGTGCGTGTGTGCACACAAACACACACGCATAGACTGGGTACACAAATATCTATTAAGTGGCACATTATCCTATCAACCCCCAAAAGCCTGTGGCTGTCTTTCTAATACTGAAATAACCCAATTG
The DNA here is from genome assembly GCF_000298275.1 of Orycteropus afer afer. NCBI lineage: Eukaryota > Metazoa > Chordata > Mammalia > Tubulidentata > Orycteropodidae > Orycteropus > Orycteropus afer. The sequence continues at coordinate 1,910,613 of NW_006921947.1, forward strand.
GCTGTTTTCTTCTTAGGAGTTGTTTTTTCACTAGTAGAATCAGGTTTGTTTTCAACAATCTGCTTCTGACCTTCACTTTTTGTTCATTCCTGAGCTTGTTTGAGGGGAAATACACTTCACTTATTTGTCACTGAAGGTGCAGTCACAGGAAGTAGATGATGGTGGCAATCAGTATTTCTGGCCATTGGCTGAGAATTCAGTGAGAGATGTGGCAGACACAAGCACAGGGAAGAAGATGCCCCCCACCCCTGCTTCTCCCCTTCTTCCAGATGCTGCCCCTTCCTCACCTGGGCTTTCCTCAATGCCTATATGTTCAGGAGGCTGAGAGTTTGGGAATCTTTCTGCAGGGTGTCTTTATGATGTCTCTAAGAGTGGAACTACTACTACTACTACTACTACTATTACTACTACTACTACTCCTTCTCTTCACTGTCGTCATGTTGATTCGACTCCTAGCAACCCCTCCTTGGGTTTCCAAGGTGGTATCTCTATAGAAGTAGATTTCCCAACCTTCCTTCTGAGGAGTGGCTGGTGGGTTTGAACCACCAGCCTTAGGCACTACAACACCAGAGCTCTCCTAAGAGTGGAAATCACCTGGTAGTCCTCATGTATTTTGGGGCTGGCATTTCAACCTGTCCCATTTCTCTACTCAAAACACTCAAAGGGATCTTAAGTTTGGCAAGCTACTTTCAACAGTGTGCTGGCCCCACATGATGGAGTACCTGGAGTTAATCAAATTGTGAGGTTAAGAGCACAGTCCTCCAGGCTTCCAAATTTTCCTAAGATATTTAATGCCAACTGCATGGAGTTCGAGTCCAACTATGAAGTTAGAGAGAATAGTCCACACAATACCATCCTCACTTCTGACACCAACTATAAGTTGGGGGTTTTCCAAAACCACCCTCAATTTTTATAATTCACTAGGAAGACTCAAAGAACTCACTGGAATCTATTATTATTCATGGTTATATTTATTACAGGGAAAGTATACATTAAAGTCAGCCAAGGGAAGAGACATGTAGCACAGAGTCTGTGAAAGTTCCAAGCATGAAGCTTTTCCATTGTCCTCAGCATGTGTTGCCCTCTTGGTATCAATGTAAGACAAAAAGTAAGGAGTATTGTCAACCTGGGAAGTTCATCCAAACCATGGTTCCCAGGGGTTTTACTGGTGCTTCATCACATAGACATGATTGACTTATTAATTGCCTTTGTGGTTGAACTCAATCTCCAGCTTCCTCCCTTCCCCAGAGGTCAGGCTGATATCTCCCGGCCAAAACCCTCACCCTAAATCATATAGTTAGTCTTACTGACAGGACCAGCCCCAACCCTAAGACAGCTGAGTGTGGCTGACTCTACCTAGTCAACTTATTAGCATAAATTATCAGGTGGATGAGGAGTCCAGCATGAATGACAAAGACACTCATCACTGGGGAAATTTCAAGGATTTAGAGGTTCTGTTCCAGGAGTGGGGACAAGGGCTAGACCTCTCTTTGAATGAGGGCAAATTCCTTATTCCACATTCCTGGGAAAATATCATCTAAGGAGACCTTGCAACACCCAATACCCAACAAATTTTTTGGTCCCAAAGGTGATTCAAACCCTGTACTAATGAACGTTTTAATATCTAAAGGGTATTGAATAGTCCCTGCAGCTACCAAATTCAGAGGTGTTGTCAGTCAATAGTTATTTCTACAAACAAAGCCTTCACAAGAGTTGTGTTTACTCAACTACTCTGCCCAGACCCAACAAGAGGATCAGATAGGGAGAGAAAATGGGGTGGGAGTGATTACACTGGAATGGTTCAGATAGTCAGCTCTGCCATCATCCTCTCTGTCAAGAAAATTGGATTTTCCCAGCATTAAAAGCAGGTGTGAGTTCTTTAATTAGACAATAAAAATGGCAACTTAGATGTGAAGTTATAAAGATGAAATGGTACAGCACCACGAATTCTTGGCACCAGGATTAATCTTACTGTTTATTTTTTCTGATATTATTTTTACAGTGACCGAATGTAGGTAAGAGACAAAACAAAATGAAAGCCAGAATTCTCATTAACACCTCAGTTGATCACTAGCTGTGTGAGATTTAGTCATGCATGTAAAAAACTTACATTTCTCCTCTATCAAATGGGCATAGAGAGGGTGGTGTACACCTTCCCAAGAGACATGTGTCTTCATAGCATTCAATAAATACAAGTTGATTAGAGCTACAAAAGGCTTCTGTTCCATGAAATGAAAGCACAACTCAGGCTACTATGACCAACAGATATCCCTCCATTTCAACAGCTTCAATAATTAGGGTTAATTAGAATTTTCCCGCTTCTAAATGAGATAAAATGAAATTCTACTGTACAGAGAAGAAACGTTTCTATTCTGGTTTAGCTAAGGTTTTGATGCATAATTTGGAAATAGTTGAACATTGACTCAAGCAGGTAAGAGGAAGAGATCATTCTGTTTAAAGAAAAATATCTGAGTATTTTGACATTACTCTATGAATTTCATTTTATCTCTTTTCTATTAAAAATTAATTTTTGGTTGATCATAGTCATTTGGGATTTTCTGTACTCCCCTCCATAACATGTTTAGAATCACTCCTCCTTTATTAGCTGATGGGGGGATGTCACAGTTCTCTGGAGTCAGCCTCAGGGCTGGGAAGGTGGATATACTTTAGTTGGCACATTGTCACATTGGAGTTTTTGCCCATGAGGCATAAAGAAGGTGTCCAAACTTTTGGGCCATTCAGAAAATCCTTGTGCAATGGTGTGATGGCCCGTTCGTCTTTTGTGGGGATAAACAACTTGCTTCATGACCCAAGAAACAATATAGTTTATGAACACAGACAAAACAAATTGTGGAGATAAAGTAAATAATTTAGTGGCTTTGTTTTCCATTTTGAAACTGAACTAAGGACGTAATTAATGAAAAAAGTTAACTAAAGAAAGCACTAGTTTTCAAAAAATGCCAAGGCATTATTGGAAAAACATTCAGGGGAAATAGTTTTAAGGAATGTCAACATGATGCCAAAATAAGCAAATTATGTGCTAAATTTCTCCATGAAACTTATCTGTCCAAACGATAGATAAAACTTATCTAGTGCCACAAAGACCTAAACCACTTGATTGACTATATTTTCCACCAGATATGTTGGTACACTACATGAGAGGATCATGAGAATAAAAAGTGTTGTTTTTTGTTCTTAGGGAAAACAAATCAAGAGAAATCTGGATTAACTCTTAAAGACTTAAACTAAAATCTACCTTCCTTTCTTCCATGTAGATTTTTTTATTATTATTGTGATTTAGGTGAAAATTTACAGAGCAAATACACTTTCCGTACAACAGTTCACATACACTTTGTCTCATGACATTGACCACAATTTACCACAATGCAACATC
>NW_006921947.1:1930563-1943177 GCF_000298275.1 Orycteropus afer afer
TTGTCTCTGAGGCATTGTGGTATTGTATTAAGATCTCTGTTAATTGTTTGTGAAGAGCAGCCAAGGGTGATTCAGGCTCTTCTTGGTGGTTTTTTATCATTCGCCCATTGGTGGAGAAGGAAGTGCTGGCTCTTGCTCAGTAAGTGAAGTTGCAGGAGGTGTGGGTGTACTTGTATCTTATGGGGACTGTTGCTGTCTCCCATTCAGTTAGCCAAAAATTAGAACTGAATAACCATCAAAAACTTAAAAGCACATGGACAAAAAATACACCATGAAATCACACAGGAACAGTAACCCAAAAAAGAAAAAGGGGAGAAAAGAAGAAGAAAACAGGAAAACCTGCAATATCTGGGGATAGGGCACTAAGAGAAAAAAGGTAGAGAAGGAGAATAATGAGGAACAAAAAACAAGGAATGGGGTTAACAACTAGAAAAAAAATGAAAAAAAGAGAAAGTAAAATTTTATTCAAGAACTGGGAAAAGGAAAAAAAAAAAAAGTGTAAACTAGGACCTTTTCAGTCATGCAAGTCTGGAGAGTTTGGGGCGTTACTGGAAAGCAGAACCTCTTCTTAAGCCCCTGGAATCTGGTAGAGTGCTGTCTCTTTAAGTTATCTCTAGCTGCTGGTTACATGTTGATTTGTTTTCTCTTGGTTTTATGGTTAAATATTTTGAAAAGGTGAAGCTGGAGTATTTTATTTTATTATTGATTCAGGTATGTTGGGTCGCTATGCTGTTTTCTTTGTGATGGTGGAATCACTGTGTGGAATGTGGATATGTGTTTCTGTTTGTCATAAAGAGGGTTTAGAGTTCGAAGTGGGAGGTTTTATGGTAATTGGCTGAATATGGTTTCTTCTATTGAAAGAATAAAGTTATTGGTGGAGAAGTTGGGAGCAGAAGAAGGAAACCTTGGTGTTGCTAGGGTCGGTTTCTAGGGCTTTGCGTAGTTATTTACAAGACCGTGGCTCAATCCCAGGAAAGATTCCCATCATTAGGGAGTCTCAACCCTCTGCCAGGCTCAGGCACATTCAAAGACCCTTCCTCCAAGAACCCCCAGCGCCAAAGAGCCGATCCAAGGCAAATTCCCAGAACCACACTCAGCCGCGGCCCCCTCTCTCTCCCCACCCCATCTGCCCGTGGCACTGACACAATCCCACCAGCCTGCTAATGGCTCTGGGGTTTGTCTGTGAACCCTGCCCACCTGCTTCCCAAAGATGCGTGCAATTTCAGCTGTGTTGGTGTCAGGGGAGTACCCGCCAGCAAACTCTGGTCCTGTTATCTGTGACAAAGGTAAGCATAATGTCTCCCAAGCTGACCCAAGCCCACCCAGTGACCCGCTGAGAGGAGAGGGAGCTTACCTCCCTGTCACAACAGTGATCTCTCCACCTGAGCCTCAGCAGTGGTGTGCACGCCCATCTGCACCCAGATGACCCAAATCACCGACAAAATCAGGTGCTGGAGGCAGATCTCTGGGGCTGCCTGCTGGGACACTGACAGAGGGTGTCTTCTTTCCTGGCTCACGGGGATCCCAGGTAGCCATCCTCGCCCACCAGTCAGTGACCGCCCCAGGGAAGTTTCCAATGGCCTCTCTTGGCTGCCCGTCCATCCTCCACCAGGTAGCTCTTTCTTAAATAATCTCCCTGTGCCTTTCCTCTAATTCTGCTCTTCTGTGTTTGGTACACTCTGATTCAGTGAGCTGTTCAGAGCACCAAAATCCCTAATTCAAACTACTGTACTTAGTTTTTCAAGCACTTAGATGCTAGAGGGAAATAGCGTGGTGCTTACTGATGAGACTCCATTTTGAATCTTCCCCTTTTAGTTTTTTTTTTTTTTGGTAGCTGTCCCTTCATTAGAGAGTTCTGGTGGTGCTGTGGTTAAAGCAGTGGGGTGCTAACCAAAAGGTCAGCAGTTTGAATCCACCATCTGCTCCATGGGAGAAAGAAGAGGCAGTCTGCTTCTGGAAAGACTTACAGGCTTGGAAACCCTACAACACAGTTCTATTCTATTCTATAGGGTCACTATGAGTTGGAATGGACTCCATCATGATGAGTTTAGTCCCTCCATATAAATCAGTGACTGTGATTGTGAAATGAATCTGAATTTATCCAACCTCTTGGATAATGTGTCAGTCAGTAGACATTTATGGGGTACTTATTATGTGCACAAAGATGTACTTTGTGGCATGGATACAAAGTAAATTACTAGTTCTTTTTCTTTATTCTCCCCAACCCCAAGTAGCCATACTTTGTTGTTGTTGTTGTTATGTGCCGTCAATTCAGACCCAACTCATAGCGACCCCTCCTTGAGTTTCCAAGGCAGTATCACTACGAAAGTAGATTGCCCAACCTTCCTTCTGAGGAATGGCTGGTGGGTTTGAACCGCCAGCCTTCTGGTTAGCAATCAAGTACTTTAGTTGGGTGAATAAAACATGCATCCATGAAGCAAACCCTAAACTGGATGATCCAGCCTGAAAGTGTGATAAAACACTAAGGCCAGGAGAGCCCACTGTGAGCTAGACTAGACAGAGAAAGTATTACCCAAGAGTTGGAATGTGAGCTGCTCCTTGAGAAAGAAACAGGTAGAGAAAAGTCGGGATAAATTTTCATGCTGAGAGAAGAGTATAGATCTGAGTGTCTCAGTGTCAGCACTGTTAATATATGGGGCCAGATAATTTTTTGCTGTGGGGCTTTCCTGTGCATTGTAGGATGTTGAGCAGTATCTCTAGCCTCTACCCACTAGATGCCAGTAGCAACACCCTCCCACTTCTAACCCTCCTGTTTTCCCAACTCCTCACTTTACCTCCCCACACTCCCTACTGGTTGTAACAACAAAAACATCTCCGGACATTGCCCAGTGTCTCTACCAAACCCAAAACCAAACTCACTGCTGTTGTATCGATTCGACTCATAGTGACCCCTCCTTGGGTGGTTTCTGAGGTGGTATCTCTACGGAAGTAGATTGCCCAGTCTTCCTTCCAAGGAGTGGCTGGTGGGTTTGAACCGCCAGCCTTCTGGTTAGCAGTCAAATGTCTTAGGCACTACGCCACCAGAGCTCCTGGAGACAAATGCTTCCTCATTTGAGAAGCACTGGTGCAGACAGAATTGCCAGTGGGAATGCACATTTCTTTCTCAGAGGTAGTCAGCAGGATTGTTGTTGTTGTTGTTGTGTGCCGTCGAGTCGGCCCCAACTCATAGCGACCCCTCCTTGGGTTTCCGAGGCAGTATCACTACGGAAGTAGGATTGCCCAACCTTCTTTACAAAAGAGTGAAATGAGATTGAGTAACCAGGACAGACACAGGCTGTGCGGGACCTTGAAACCTAAATCTACAACTGGGAGTCACAGTAGTTCTTAAGATGTCTTGCAAAATAAAATTGATGTTTTAAATTTAACTTCACAGAGCATAAGAATAAAGTACCATCAGGAGGAACTGAATGCAGGAGGATCAGTTAAGGAGTTGGTATAATAACCACATGTAAGTGTTGATGGGTAGAGTTGTAGTTACATCTTTGGAATGAGAAGAAAATACTAAAGGGTGCTTGAAGAAAGAAATGTTGAGTCTTTCTATCAGATTGGGGATACGAGATGAAAGCAAGGAAAGAACTAATGGTGAAACCAGCGCCTCTGGTGAGGGAGATACATAATAAATTGGATGGGAAGGAGGGGGCACTTAATGAGTTTAAACCTGTAGACTGTTTGGAATTAGCATAGGAAAGGAAGTGAAAGTTCAGGGTGGGGGATGGATTTGGAAGCTGTGGAAACACAGAACCCTGAAATCTCTGTGGCTTAATGAAATAAAAGTTTAATTCTCACCTGTTACACTCCACCATGGGGTGGGAGGCCAGGGGTCATTTAGGGCCCCAGGCTTCTTACATCTTATCGCACTACCATCTTAAACAGGAAATTTCCAAGGTAGTTGCAGAAAGGACCTCATGAGATCTCCTAGGAGATTTTAGAGACCCTGAAGTGATACACATAACTTCTGCCCACATTCCATTGTGCACCAGACTAAACTGGAAAATCTAGTTTATGAATGTCCCAGGAAAAGGAAAAAGGATTTGTGAGAAGCTAACCAAACTCTGCCATGGGACTTGCCCACACACATCCAGGAGTAAGAAGAAAGCTATAGTAGTGGATGAGTTCATTGAGGATAGAGCAAAAATCAAAGAAGGAAGAGTTTAAGGCACATAAATAATAAATGGAAGAAGAGGATCCAGCAAAAGATTCAGAGATTTTGGAGAGATTGGAAGAGAACCTGCTTTGTGTAGGGTTAAAAGTGGTGAGAGGAGAGGTAAATTACTATAAGGAGGGAAATGTCTGATTTGCTAAGACTCTTGCTTTGGGGGACAGTCAAAGAGCACATCCGGACAACTGGAAAAGGATTTCTACATCTACACCCTACCTCAAAATCATCAGTAGCTTATCCTGAGTAATCTGAAACCCCAAACTACTAGGCCTGCCTTTCAAAGCCCGCTTTGCGGTGGCCCATCTTGTCCAGCCCTCACCACCACACCCAGGCACTCAGTAGACTCCAGTCACAGTCACACAGGGTTGTTCATCATGCCCAGATCTCTCCTTGCTCTCTCCCATCTTCCTGACTTTCCTTTTACAGCTTCTTCCACCCATCAAAGCCCTAGTTTTCTATAAGCCAAAAGTCAATCACTGCACCACCTAGGAATGAAACGTTTTCTGATTTCCCCTGTCAATATCAGCCTTCTTCTGCCCCACCTTCCACTAGCTTCTTGGTCCTTTCTCAACGTCAGCACATGGGACCATCCACCTTGTATCAGTTATACATTCATGTGACTTCTCTCTTGGTAAATGATGGATTTCTCAAGTACCAAACTAGGGCCACTGGGAAGTACAACCCCAGGACCACCTGGACAACACCATAATCTATGTCAGGGGCTGGCAAGCATTTTCTGTAAAGGGCCATATAGTAAATATGTTAGGCTTTGTGGGCCATATGATCTCTGTTACTTGTCTCTATTTTGCCATCTTAGTGCAAAATCATCCATGGACAATAGGAAAATGAATGGACCTGGCTATGTTCCAATAAAATTTTATTTACGAAAACATGGAGTAGGCAGGATTTGACCTGCTAGCTGTAATTCCAGTTTACTGGTGTCCCTGGTCTATGTGAATGGCATTGGCTGGAGCCCAGTGTGAATGGGGTCCCCTGGAGTATCATCTGGGAAGTCCTAGGTGGGAAGAATTTATTTACTTCTTAATTATTCTTGTGTCTCCCATCCATTCCACCTCCCATTAGCACCTATAGTACAGTACTTTGCAAACAGTAGGGCTTCAGTGATTGTTTCTGTTTTTCTGAATTAAATATGCCCAGAAAGATATAACTCAGTGAGTCACAACAGCATTTTGAGAGCTTAATTACTTTTGTAAAGTATTTTGCAAGTTTGTACTAAAGTAGTTCAAGAAAGGACCATGTAAGCCCAAGAATCATAAAAAGAAAGTGACAGAGGAAGATGTGAGCTAGAAACATCTGAGGATTAGCAGCCAGAGAGAAAGGAGCTGACATCAGAGCTGTGTAAAAGCAACAAAAAGGCATTTCAATCCTGAGAGACCAGCACAGAGGGACATCACATCACATGTAATAGATGTCTCACAACAACCTCTAAATCCATGTGAATAATGCATTTAATGCTGGCACTTCAATACGGGAAAGATGTTCGTGATTTGGAGGAAACTCAGAGCCCAACCAAAATGATTAAGAGACTGAAAGGATTCATTTATGAGCAGCTATAAAAGAAGCCAAATACGTGCTCGGCCTCCTGATGCCAGAAAGTGATGGGGAAAATTTCACAAATTACTGAATGCTGTAAACACTAGGCAGGAGAGAAATCACTGGTCAGCTGTACTGGACCTAGCTCTTGGTATGGACATAGCTCAGGTATTGACAAAGTCTCTCATTATTGGGTTTTAAAACATTTATGGGGCATCTGAATAATACATAACTGAGAATGCTGTAATTGGTAATGTTGTATTATCACAGGAGAACAGGATTGTTCCAAAAGAGCAAATACAAGACAAATTATTGTTTATTAAAAAAATAAGTATTCCAGGAATGCTAGGTGTGTTGAGATAATAAAAACAGATTAGATTAATGGACCATAATAATGGAAAAACAGCCAGATATTTCCTTCTTCCCTCCCTTCCTGCCTGCTGCCTTCCTGCCTTCCTACCTTCCTTCCATCATTCAATGGTCCACACATCTGTCCATCCATCCATGCATCTATCCATTCCACATATCTAATGCCTACTTACTGTTGGCCAGGTCCTGTGCTGATGGTACAGGGAGTAATACCACACAAGGCCTGTCCTCAGAAGAAAAGCTTACATTCTAGTGGTGGGATGGGGAAAGCTGGTGGACAAAGAGGGACACAAACAAGTGTGATACTGAATGGTAAGAGTGCAAGCAGAAGTGGCCCTTAATCCAGATGGGAGAAAGGGGAAGCTTAGGGAGGGTTTCCAGGAGAGCTGGCATCTGAGTCATGTCCTGAGGATTCTAAGAAGGCTGCTAATCAGAAAGAATGGACATAAGCAACCCAGGTCGGAAGAGGAATGTATTCAAAGGGCTGGAGATAACAAAGTATTGAACCAGTCTGAGACTAGCTGGTAATTCAGACTCACTGAGACAAATCATCTAAGGCAGGTAGTGACCTTGAAAATAATCATTGGAACATATTTGGATTGTAGGAAATTATTATTTTCCTTGTGAACTTTTCTATCTCTTCCACAATTTCTCTATTAACAAAATCACACCCTAATATAGTCAAATAATTACAAACATTTATATAACACTTACTATGTGCCAGACACTATTCTCAGCACTATATATACATTAAGCAAATTTATCCACATAACAACTCTATGAGGTAGGTACTGTTACTGTCCTTATTATACAGATAAGTAATCAAGGCAGAGAGTGGTTAAGAAATTTGGCAAAGTTATCAAGAGTTTCTTACTTAAGCCATCTCGCTCCAGAGTCTCTGCTCTTATCCCTCTGTGATGCTGCTTTTCTTAGTCAAGAGCCTATTTTCATCTCATTTGCTCCCATAATCAGAGTCCCTGAATGGCGCATTGCTTAAAGCACTTGTTTGCAAACCAAAAGGTTGGTAATTTGAGTTCACCCAGAGGCACGTTGGAAGAAAGGCCTGGTGATCTACTTCTGAAAAGTCAGCCATTGGAAACCCCATAGAGCACAGTTCTTCTCTGACACACCTGGAGTCACCATAAGTTGGAAACAACTCAACAGTAACCAAAAATGACTCCCAAACTCCCCATCTGGAATTCTTTTGAGAATGCATGTTCATAGCAGCAAAACTTACAGTAGTCAAACAATTTTTAAAATAACCTAAATGTTCTATACTGCTGAGTGATAAATCATGGCATGGACCATTAGGCAAACATTAGAAATATTAGTTGCTGTTAGGTGCCATCAAGTCGATTCCAACTTATGTTGGAACCCTATGTACAACAGAACGGCACACTGCTTGGTTCTGTGTCATCCTTACAATCATTGCTATGTTGGAGTCCATCATTGCAGTCACTGTGTTAATCCACCTTGTTGAGGGTCTTCCTCTTTTTTGCTGACCCTCTACTTTCCTAAGATAACATGATGAAAGTACAATGAAGTCTCCCCATCCTAACTTCTAAGGACCATTCTGGCTGTATTTCTTCCAGGACAGATGTGTTCGTTCTTCTCGCAGTGCATGGTATATTCAATACTCTTCGCTAACACCATCGTTGAAAGGCATCCATTCTTTCTCAGTCTTCCTTACTCATTGTCCAGCTTTCACATGCATATGAGACAATTAAAAATACCATGGGTTGGGTCAAGTGCACCTTAGTCTTTAAATTGACATTTTTGCTCTCTAAGGGTCTTTTGCAGAAGATTTGCCCAATGCAATACATCGTTTGATCTCGATTGCTGCTTCCACAGGGCATTGATTATGGATCCAAGTAAAATTAAATCCTTGACAACTTCAATCTTCTCTCTGTTTATCATGATAAATGGATAAACTTTATAAAAGGAAGTTAAATGACATGAAAAATGGTCAATATAAAGGTCAAGAAAATGTAAATCCTCACAACTGGACCAATAAACAACAATAAGATAAATGGAGAAAAGACTGAAGTTATCAAGGATTTTATTACTTGGATTCATAATCAACACCCATGGAAACAGCAGTTAAGGAATCAGACATTGTATTGCACTGGGCATGTCTGCTGTAAGGTACCTCTTTAATGTGCTAAAGAGCAAATATGTCACCTTGAAGACTAAGGTGCACCTAACCCAACCCATGGTATTTTCAATTGCCTCATATGTTTGTGAAAGATGGACAACAAATAAGGAAGACTGAAGAAGAATTTGAATTGTGGTGTTGGCGAAGAATACTGAAAATACTATGGACTGCCAGAAGAACGAACAAATCTGTCTTGGAAGAAGTACAGCCAGGATGCTCCTTAGAAGTGAGAATAGCCAGACTTCATTTCATGTACTTTGGTCATGTTGTCAGAAAGGTCCACTCCCTGGAGAAGGATATCATGCTTGGTAAAGTAGAGGGTCAGTAAAAAAGAGGAAGACCCTCGATGAGATGGATTGACTCAGTGGCTGCAGTGATGGGCCCAAGCATAGCAAATATTGTGAGGATGGTGCAGGACTAGGCAGCATTTCATTCTATTATATATAGGGTCACTATGAGTCGGATCCAACTCAATGGCATCTAACAACAGTAACAACATAAAGGTCAAGGGAAAATGCAAGATACAAACTGCATGACTCTAATGGTGTGTTTGTGTGTGTCCAGAAAGGAAATCCACTAGTCAGACCGAGTTCCAATCTTGGCTCTGACATCGACTAGCTTTGTGACCTTGGACAAATTAGTAACCTTTCTGGGCCTCTGTTTCTTCATCAGTAATGGTAATAATATATTTATCATAAGCATTAAAACAATTAAGACACGTGAAGAGCTTCAAATATTGGCTGGCACCTGCTAAGTACTCAGAACTGTCAGCTCTCATTACCAATGATTTTTCTTTCCATTTTTTTTCCCATTGCTTTCTATTTTAAAAAAATAAAGAACACATATTTTTATAATCAGGAAAACTAGGAAACCCTTTTTAGAAATTAGAACTGGAAGTGCACACTCAGCTGTCAGTTTGATAAGTGTCCACTGTAGGCTAAGTTCCAATATGGTAGAATTTATCCACCCCTTATATTTAAAAAAAAAAAATAGTAAGTTGAGTGAGATGAGGGCATTTTCCATTTCCAATAAAAAATTTGCTTTCAGAATCTGTCTTATCAGATTATGAGATGTACTAAATGCTCAGCCAAACATTAAAGGGGTTAGAAAAGTTTTATTTTAACCAGATACCTTCCCACAGGCTAGAGAAAGCCCTGATGTTTTACTTTGGTTGAATACTTTTGAATTGTGACAGTTTTCAATGATTTAAAGCTCTCTTTTCAATTAGCTAGGCTCGATGGATTGATGGGAATTGGAATTTGTTTCTGGAAAGGCCCAAAGCCACACATAGTTTATTTCTCATCCAGGTTTTAAAACTACCTTTATTATATTGGTTTTTAAATGTTAGGAAAAAATAGAAGGGAATGAGCAGTATTTTACCTCAAAGTTTTGTTTTATTTCCTCTTTCTTTTCAGTGGAAGAAATTATTTTAGTTGTATTTGGAGCTGGCATCAGGGATGAGACTACTTGAGCAGGCTGGCTGTCTTGAGAGAGACGGAACAAGTGCCTGGGCTGGGGAATTGGGGCCTTTCATAGCACTGTCCAGAAGCTCGAAAGGGGACTTGATGCCTTGTTAAGCACTTTCTTAAGGAAAGGCTAGAAAATCCTTGGCCATTCAGCTGCTCAGGCCATTAGGAACCTGGTCTCCCTGCGAGCTTTCATGGTGGGTGCTCTCTCCTTTCAGGTGTCCTACGTGAAAGCAATTGACATCTGGATGGCCGTGTGCCTTCTGTTTGTCTTTGCCGCCCTGCTGGAGTACGCAGCTGTCAACTTTGTCTCCAGGCAGCACAAGGAATTCCTGAGGCTCCGAAGAAGACAGAAGAGGCAGAATAAGGTACAGTGACCATCCATACAGACAAAGTCAGGTGAAGCCTGACGTGGTTGACCAGGCAATGCAATCTAGAAAACAGAAAGCTAAGGGTTTTGTTCGTTTGCTTTAATCTTGATTTTTCCTCCTCTATTGAATCACTGCTCAGGTTAACCCTTTGAAAAGTCAGGTAAGATTGTCAGATTTAGTGAATGAAATATAGGGTACCCAGTTAGCTTTAAAGTTCAGATGTTGTTGTTGTTGTTATGTGCCGTCGAGTCGGCCCCGACTCATAGCGACCCCTCCTTGGGTTTCCGAGGCAGTATCACTACGGAAGTAGGATTGCCCAACCTTCCTTCCGAGGAGTGGCTGGTGGGTTTGAACCGCCAGCCGTCTGGTTAGCAGGCAAGTGTCTTAGCCACTATGCTACCAGAGCTCCCCCAAAGTTCAGATAAGCAATAAATAATTGTTAGCATGAGTATGTTCCATGCAAAAGGAGACCTGGTGGCACAATGGTTAAGAGCTCAGCTGCTAACTGAAAGGTTGGTGGATCGAATCCATGCAGCAGCTCCATAGGAGAAGGACCTGGTGATCTGCTTCCATAAGGGATCACCGTCTAGGAAACCCCAGGGAGCAGCTCTGCTTGGCCATAGAGAGTCACTACAAGTCAAAATCAACTTGACAGCACAGAACAACATGTAATATTTGTAACTAATAATGACATACTAAAAATGTTGTTCATCTGAAATTCATATTTAACTGGGTGTCCAGTACTGTATCTGGCAACCCTAATCGGGGATATACACTTAATCTGAAAAAGTTACTTTAAAATCCTGGCTGTTTTGAATATTGATAATTTATGTGCTTATGTGGGTATGACTGCGTGTGTGCTGACTTGATTGACTTCATTCACCAATTGCTCTGGGTTTATGTAAATAGTGTCCTTGCCCATATAGACTGCAGCTTTATAAATTCAGCAAGACTGCTCTCATTGTCTCTGCTTAAACTTTAATGCAAAGACCTAAACGTTACACCATCCAGATGTCTAAGGTTTGAAATAGCTCCAAATCTCCAATTCACTGGTTCCCAAATTTATCTGCACATTGAAGTCTCCTGGGACCTTTCACAAACCCCAAATGTAGGCCACAACCCACACCAGCTAAATTACAGTCTCAAGGTAAGATACATGGGTCAGTATTTTAGAAGTTCCCCTGGTCATGTCTGTAGGCAGATGAGCCTGGGAACCACTGCTCTGTTTCACAGTGCAGTCTCATAGAGGATGATAGAAAGCTTGAACCTGTTTCAATTTCAGACTTTGGGAGAGAAACATTACTTTTGACTTGGGCAATGCTAAGGCCTCTAACAATATAGCTAGAGAATTGAGGTTAATATTTTGCACACAATAGATGAGAAATAGTTTTCAAAATCTGTTCTCCTCAACAAAGGTAAGTTAAACTTGCTGGGAAATCTTTAGCTATATGCTAAAAAAAAACCCACCAAAACCCATTGCTATCTAGTCAATTCCAACTCATGGTGACCCCATGCATTACAAAGTACAAGTGCTCCATGCGGTTTTCTTGGCTGTCATCTTGACAGAAGCGGACTGTTAGACTTCTCTTCAGAGGCACCACTGGGTGGGTTCAAACCGTCAACCTTTGGCTTAGAAGGTGAGCACAAACTGTTAGTGCTACCCCTCAGGGACCTGTCAGCTGTATGCTCCTCTGAGTAAAAATAAGAATGTTTCATTGTCTATTTTAATACTTCCAAATAACTAGACATTCAGTGGCATGTTTGTTGTGGCTTTGTTTACGTGGAGGAGCCCATGTATATGAGCTTAGTGACTCCTTCCTGACTGTATCTACCACGCAGACTCCTGCACACATATCTGCACTGGGAGAGGGAAATATAGTATTGTGCCAGCTTCCCTGGACCTTTCTCTTCACTGCTTCTCAGGAACATTTTGTCCTGCTGCAACCTAAGACTCTGTAAATCTTCACCCAAATCCAAAAAAAAAAAAAAAAAAAAATCCAGTATTCTCTTGGCCACACATTATCTTTGAGTATCAATTCTTTCTTAATATTCTCCCTTTTGGTGCACACCACATCTTCAACCTCCTGCACAGAAGTTAAGCACACAGTGGCACAAGTTCAATGTCACCAGGAAATAACAGTACAGACATATCTCAGAGATATCGCGGGTTCAGTTTCAGACCATCGCAATAAAGCAAATATCACAATAAAGCTAATAAAGCAAGTCACGAAGATTTTTTTCATTTCCAAGTGCATATAAAAATTATGTTGACACTATACTATAGTCTATTAAGGGTGTGGTAACATTATAAAAAGTTTTGAAATATTATGAGAATGACCCAAATGTGACACAGACATGAAGTGAGCACATGCTGTTGGCAAAATGGTGCCAACAGAGTAGCTTGACACAGAGTGCCCACAAACCTTTGACTTGAAAAAAATGCATTATACGTGAAGTGTAATAAAATGAAGTATGTCTTGTGTTAGATTGTGAGGGTGTCTCAGCACATGAATAGGACA
>NW_006921947.1:1943392-1944161 GCF_000298275.1 Orycteropus afer afer
ACTCAGAAGGTTTGAGGGTGGAACACAAGAGTCTGCGCTTTCAACAAGCACTCCAGGTGATTCTTCTGATTAAATCCATTTAAGAAACACCACCCTGGCCCACTGATGCATGCTCTGCTAGGCCAGCAATGGGAAATGAATTGCTTCCCCATTCTGAATGATTGAGAGGACTTTCCTGGAATGCTGTGTGGAAGATGCTTAGGTTATAAATGGGCTCTGTGGGAATGAGGTCTGTGATTGATTAGCAATGTCTGACATAACCAACTAACAGCCATTCCCAAGCCCTCCAGTCAATTCTGTCTCATAGCCATCCTATAGGAGACAGTAGAACTGCCTCATAGGGTTTCCAAGGCTGTAAATCTTTATGGAAGTAAACTGCCTCAGCTATCTCCCGTCCAAGTGGCTGGTGAGTTCAAACAGCTGACCTTTTGGTTAGTAGCCAAATGCTTTAAGCCCTGCCACCAGAGCTCCTTCCAGGGCTACTTAGAAGCCATTAAAGATTAGTAATTTTTTTTAAAAAAGTACAAGTGAACAGGGGAGTGGGCGCTGTTGGCATATGGAATGATAGACAAAATCTAAAAGAAGAAAATAAAAGAAGGAAACAGGAACACAGAACAGGAAGTATGAAGAGAAAGGAGATAGAAAACCATTAGATTAAATACAACTATATCAGTAAATAGGAGCTCTGGTAGCATAGTGGCTAAAGCACTTGACTGCTAACCAGAAGGCTGGCGGTTCAAATCCACCAGCCACTCCTCGGAAGGAAGGT
>NW_006921947.1:1945117-1949736 GCF_000298275.1 Orycteropus afer afer
ATTTTGAGTTTTGTTCCACATTTTTCTCCCTCTCTATCCAGGATCTCATACATAGATTCTCTTCTGAGTGGTTGACACTGGTAGCCAGGCACCATCTAGTTCTTCTGGTTTCATAATTGTATAGGCTGAGGATTGCATGGTTTACCAGTTGCTTGGACTAGTTGTTCCCATGAATCTTTGTTTTTCTTCATTCTTCTTTGCTCTTGACGAGGAGAGACCCATTGTTGCATCTAGATGACTGCTTGCAAGCTTTTAAGATCCCAGTTGCTACTTGCCAAAGCAGGAGGTGGAACAATGTTTTGTGTAGTAGGCTATGCCAATTGAGCTTGATGTCCACTACGACTATGGTCCTGAGCCCACAGGTCCAATTATTCACTCCCTCTGGGTAGCTGGCTGTGACCAAGTAGTGACTACAACCTTTTCCCTTGTCAGCTCTACTATACACCAGGGAATTCTTACAGAGCATAGCAATACACTTGTAGAAACACTGTCTACCAACCCTATACGTGGTCTTGGGCACATTCCTCCCTGCATAGATATACCTAATAATTCAGCCTGTCCATCCATCTAGCCACCCGTATTTCAATGTTTGCCTTCGCTGACGATGCAGTACTGTGTGTGCAAAGGTGTTCATCTTTGTTTTCTGTACCTCCCATGTAACTCTTTCTGTCTTCCTCATCTTCAATGCCACCATGTTGATCACTCACATTTAGTACATTTCCCTTCTCTTCACCCAAATCACTACTTGTCTCTACCTATCTAACAGTGTTCCCTCCCCTCCTGCCCCTGGTAACCAACAAAGAAAATTTTCTCCCATAAATAAACCTTTCCTTGACTTTTTACAACAATGGACTAATACAATATTTGTCCTCCTGTGATTTAGCTATTTCACTCAGCATATTGTCCTCCAAGTTCATCCACGTTATGCAGTGTTTTGCAGATTGTATGTTATTCTGTAGGGTTGCATAGTATTCCATTGTGTGTATGTACCGTATTTTGGTTATCCATTCCTCAGTTGATGAGGAATAAATTAAGGGCCCTAATTTATAGCATAAATAGACTATCAAGCATAACCCAGAATGTACAGGCAGTGGAGGAGAACCTACATGACTGCGGCCTTTTAAAAATTAAATTCTTATGTGCATTGAAAGACTTCTCCAAAAGGGTAAAAAGAGAACCTACAGATTGGGAAAAAATATTTGCCTATGACATATCTGACAAAGGACTTATCTCCAAAATTTATAGAAAACTTCAATACCCCAACACCAAAATGACAAACAATCCAATTCAAAAATGGGCAAGGGACATGAACAGACACTTTAGCAAAGATGATACACTGGTGGCCAACAAATACATGAGGAAATGCTCACAATCATTAACCATTAGAGAGATGCAAATCAAAACAACAAGATATCACCTCACCCCAACAATAATAGCAAAGTTCAACAAGGCAGAAAATAACAAATGCTGGTGAGGTTGCAGAGAGATTGGAACTCTCACACACTGCTGGTGGGATTGCAAATTGGTACAACCATTGTGGGAAATGGTATAGCATTTTCTTTAAAAAACTGAAAATAGAAATACCATTTGATCTAGCAATTCTATTACTAAGAATATATCCTAAAGAGGTGAGAGACAGGACATGAACAGATATGTGCACACCCATGTTCATCGCAGCTCAATTCATTATAGCAAAGAGATGGAAGCAACCTAAATGCCCATCAACAGATAAATGGATAACCAAACTATGGTGCATCCACACAATGGAATACTATGCTACATTAAAGAATAATGAAGAATACACTTATCATCTCACCACATGGATGAATTTGGAGGATATTATGCTAAATGAAAAAAGTCAATCACAGAAGGACAAATATTGGATGAACCCATTATTGTAAAAAGTTAAGGAAAGGTTTACTTAGAAAAGGAAACTCACTTTGCAGGTTACCAGGAATGGGAGAGAAGGGGAGGGAAAACTTCAGACTAGTTGGGAATCACATGTTGATTTGGATGAGGGGTGGGATGGTATGGAAAGAGTCTGTGACCAGCATGATGACACCGGGTAAAGGAAGGACACTGAAACATGCATATAAGATTTAGACAACAAAAGCAAATAATAGTATATGCACGATACTGCATCACCACTAACAACAAACACCAAGCTACAGATAAATGCATAGACAAGGGAGAAGATCAGGTGGGGTCAGTGAACAAGAATATATCCTAGAACAAGGATAGATTTAGCTGAAGATAATCTTACAAATGCACTTGTGCTACAAAACTGGCCACACACATTAGAGAAGCAACAGAAGACAGAGTTGGAATAACCTCTCGGAGACAACCACACACCTGGAGAGAGAAAATCACCAGGCCTGCTGACTCAGGACATCATAGTCTCGGGGGACATCAAGCTCAGTTGGCACAACATAATACATAAAAATCTTGTTCTACAACCTACTTTTGTGAGTAACAACTGGGGTCTCAAAAGCTTTCAAGCAGTCATCTAAGATGCAACGATTGGTCTCCTCCCATCTGAAGCAAAGAAGAGTAAAGAAAATCAATGGCATCTAAAAACAATTAGTCCAAGATATGATGGACCCCCAAGACCAGAAGAACCAGATGGTGCCCAGATAACAATACCAACCACTCAGAAAGGTATCAAACCTGGAGATCCTGAATAGACTGTGAGTAAAAATGTGGAACAGAGTCCAGAAATACAAAAATCACCAGAATTACTGGTCTGATAGAGTCTGGTGGAACCCCCAAGACTATGGCCCCAGGTTACCCTTTGGGCCTAGAATTAGACTCACTTCATGGATTGACTCTCAGCCTTACAGTAGAAAGAACACCTATCTCGAGGCAGTGTACCCACCCTTCACTTGGTAGGGAGATACACCCTTAGAAAAAAATCGGCCATGGGGCACCAGAGAGGCAGCATTCACACAGAGGGAAAGCTGGACAGACAAGAGTGCAAAGTTAAGAAGGGTACAGGGAGGGGGTAGTCACAGGAACAGGAAGGGAGGAGAGTTTGTTATGGCTGGGGATGGTAATCAGGGTGTGAAATCAAAGGTACACGAATTGTTGAATGTAAAAAAAAAAAAAATTGCTTTGTAAATTTGCACCCAAAGCAGAATAATTTATTTTTTCAAAAAAAGAACAAACTTATCAGATTAAATGCAAAATAAATAAATAAATCCCAAGTATTGTGCCTATGACAGATACAGCTGAAATATAAGGATACAGAAAATTTGAAATTAAAAGAGTGGAAAAGTAATATTAGGGGAAGTAGACTTTAAGACAAAAATATGACTACATATGATCTATTTCAGAGTAAATTTATCACTTCAATATGGAGCTATAATAATTGTAGATATGTATGTAACTAATAAAATCGTCTCAGAGTACACAAAGATTAAATTGAAAAATATGAAAAAACAAATAGACAAATTCACAGTTATAGTGAGAGATCTTAACACATGAATTTGGAGGACCTGATGGAAAAGCAGACAAAAAAAAAATCAGTAAGGGTATAAAAGATTTGAAAGAACAATTAAACTTACTGCACACACAAATGCAGAAAACACACACTTTTCAAATGCCAAAGGAACATTGCTATAAATTTACCATGAGCTGAACCTAATGCCAGTCACAACAAATATCAAAAGATTGCAATTATACTAAGTATGTTATCTGAGCCAATGGAATTAGGCTAAAAATCAACCACAAAAAGAATTAGCAAATTTCCATGTTTGGGAATTAAGCAGCATACTTCTAAAATAATTCAGGAGTCAAAAAAGAATTCACAATGAAAAAAAGTATTTTAAACTAAAAGATAATTAAATTATACATACCACAATATATGAACTGAGCTAAAGCCATGCTTAGATAAAAATGTACAATTCAAATGCATACTTTAGAAAGAAGAAAGTCTAAAAATCAATGACCTAAGCATCAATGTCATGAAGATGAAACAGAGAATAACAAAATACAGCCAAAGAGTGTAGAAGGAGAAAAATAGAATAAATAAATAAATAGATAGATGGATAAAAGAGCAAAACTTAATGAAATCAAACAATGGTCCACTGAGTTTACCAATTACTTATTCATCAGTATTTTTAGTTCAGCATTTGGAAAGAAGCTGGATTATAGTAATTTAAGGATTATATGAGAAGTGAAGATGTGGAGACAGTGTGTATAGATTACTTAAGCATTTAGATTTCAAGGGGATAGAAATAGAGTAATAGAAAGTTCTGTACAACCTCATTGGCATCATCAGACCACCTAGCCATCATAAGTTCATTCATTCATTCATTCAACAAACATTTATTGAGCACCTATTATGCTAAGCCAGGGAACTGTGGGAATACAGTGGTGAAATTGTAAGAAAAGAGGTTGGAGAAACAGACAATTTTAGGTTCATATAAGACTTTTCAGACCAGAGTAAAGGATGGATTTTATTCTAACTGACTGGAATCCACCGGATGGTTTAAACATGGAAAATATCACTTAGGCTATCACATAGAGGGGATATCATAGCTGATGTCAGATGGATCTTGGCTCAAAGCAAAGAATACCAGAAAGATGTTTACTTGTGTTTTATTGACTATGAAAAGGCA
>NW_006921947.1:1951901-1955587 GCF_000298275.1 Orycteropus afer afer
TCTGTCCTGGAGGAAGCACAGCCAGAATGCTCTTTGGAGGTGAGAATGCCCAGACTTCGTCTCATCTACTTTGTTCATGTTGTGAGAAGGGACCATTGTCTGGAAAAGAATGCCATACTTGGTAAAGATGGGGAAGGCCCTCAACAAGATGGATTGACACAGAGGCTGCAGCGATGAGCTCAGGTATGGTAGGGATCATGAGGCCGGCACAGGACCAGGCAGTGTTTCATTCTGTTGTACATAAGGTCGCTATGAGTTGGAAATGACTCAACGGCACATAACAACAACAACAATTACATAGAGGATAGTTCATGGAGCTAAGAGTAGCAGCAGAAGATCAGTTAAGAAGCCATTGCAGAAATAATGGTGAGAATTGTTGCTGGCTTCAACTATGGTATTGGTCACGGAGACAGAGGGAAATGGACAGATTCAGGGTTCATTCATTCACCCCACAAATATTTATTGTTCCTATTATGTGCCATGCGCTGTTCTAGATCCTTAGGATACACTGGTAAACATGACAGAATGCAACTCCTTGGTGAAACTTAAATTTTAGTGGTTATCCTTTGGAGGTAAAACCCATAGGTCTTGCTGATGCCTTTGAGATTATGAACAATGTGAGGAAAAGAGAGTAACTAAATACAACTTGCAGAGTTTTGGCTTAAGCAAATGGATGGGTGA
Organism: Orycteropus afer afer; assembly: GCF_000298275.1. NCBI lineage: Eukaryota > Metazoa > Chordata > Mammalia > Tubulidentata > Orycteropodidae > Orycteropus > Orycteropus afer. The sequence continues at coordinate 1,952,583 of NW_006921947.1, forward strand.
TGTTACCATTTATTGATATGAAGACTACTGTGGCAGACGCTGATTTGAGGTGAAACTGAAGAGTTATATTTTGATGCTGTTAAGTTCAGATGTCTATGAGACATCCTAGTGGAGTTGAAAGGCATTAGATGGATACATATGCCAAGGAAGAGATAAAACATGGAAGTTGATATTTGAGAGTGAACCGCAAACAGTATTTAAATGCACAAAACTAAGTGAGATCACTCACTAAGGGGGAGTAAATAAAAAAGTGCAAGAATAGAGCACTCCACCAGAAAGCATGTCTGGAGGGAATTAAGCAGAAAACAAAAAGAAATAAAGGAAAAGAAGGAAGACTTAAGATATCACTTGCATAGGAAATGGCCTGGAAATCACATGTGAGCTCATGGAAATATTTCTTTTTTCAAAAATGGAAGATAAAAGAACACATGTGCCAGTGGCACTACTCTAGTCTCTCATGAAAAGGGTGAAATTAATGCTACAGTGAAGGGAGGGTAGAATTTCCAGAACAAATGCCTTGAGAGGGAGAGAAAGGAGAAAATCTAGAGAAAAAGGATGAAGTTGGTCTTAGGTGGAAGCAGATATTTCCTCCATTTGAATAATAGCTTAAATAATTGCTAACTCATTGATGCAAATTATCGTGTTGGTGAAGAATATTAAATATACCATTGAGTGCCAGAAGAAGGAACAAATCTGTCTTGGAAGAAGTACAGCCAGAATGCTCCTTAAAAGTGAGAATGACGAGGCTTGTCTCACATAATTTGGCATGTCAGGAGGGACCAGTCCCTGGGGGACATCATACTTGGTAAAGTTGAGGGTCAGGGAAAAAGAGGAAGACCTTCAATGAGATGGATTGATACAGCGTCTCCAACAATGGGCTCAGGCGTAGCAACAAGTGTGAGGATGTCACAGGCCTGGGCAGTGTTTTGTTCTGTTGCACATGGGGTCACCATGAGTCAAAACCAACTTGACAGCACCTAACAAGAACATTGATGAGAACACCAAAGCACAGAGAGGTTAAATCATTTGCCCATGCCAGGGAAGCTAGAAACTGTCCTAGCAAGATAGACACTGTGTCTCCAGATAGAGTCTGTACATTTCACCATTCTACAGACAAAATGAAAGAGCGACTGTGGGGGCTGTTCAATTGGTAGGGTTGATGATGATAAAATGTAGGAGCTCCTAACTAATTGCTGCTATGTTTTCCAGGAAGTATGAGACAGATTATTAGGTGAGAGCGAGGTGGAAAGAAGTAATATAGATGGTTTGAGGAGGGAAGATTGATCATTAAATAGTAGTTTGGGAGAATGAGAAAGAAATTGCTCCAAGGGGAGAGATGGAGTCAGAATACTGAGGCAGTGAGAGTGCGTATCTGACATCTGTGGTTATTAATCTAAAGTGTAACTAATCAGCAGATGTGTGTGTTTCCCCCAGTAACATTCAAGGCTCAGGTTCAGGTAGTGCAATGACAGGTACTTGGTTTAACTACAACTAAAGTTTTGCCAGCTAAGTTGCAAGAGGGGAAGAGAAGGAGAAAATGATAGGAGTTGGATGAGAAGAGGGAATGAGGGAGTGAAGGAAGAAGGAATGAAGGGAGGAAGGGAGGAAAAGGAAGTGAAGGGAAAGAAAGGAAGGGGGGAGGGATAGAGAGAAGAGGAGTTAGGGCATCTGCAAAGGAGTCATAGTGATGAACAATGAACTCTAGCATGGATAAAAAGAGGGAGAAGAACATGAAGGAGACATTGGTCATTCCTTCATGGGCCATTTTTTTGAGGTCAATGAAATGCTGAATTGGGAATAGTGGAGTGAGACAGAATGATACAAGCCAGTGGCCAGAGAGAAAGAGAGAGAGTGACGTTAAAAATCAAGATTTCACAGGAAGTAAGGATACCGATAAGGGTATGATCACATGAGTATGAGACTAAAGTTGGGTAGAGGAAAACTTATTGCCAGTGAGGTAATCCTGTAAGTTGGAGCCCAAGGATTGGCTCATTTATCTATGTGGATATTGAAAACCCCCAGGAAAGGAAAGGTGACATTATTAAGTCATCAGTTACTAATGGAGGGTGGCCAGGGGCTGGTAGATGACAGCAGTGATAAAGGAAATCAGGGGTGAAGTCTAATGACTTGAGCTGCATAGGCACCAAAGAAACTGGGTTTGTGGAAAGAGGAAAGTGAGATGGTTTGGAGATCACAATGGGAAGCAACAAGGACACCTGAGATGGCTGACAGTGCAGACATGAAGGGGAGCCTCTGAAGAGATACCCTTGGTAGTTACATTCATTGCTTTGTTTCTTTTAAAAAAATATGTATTGGGAAATGCAAACTTACATGTTTTGCATGGTAATGTTCTTGATTTGACTGTGTATCTCAAAAATGATTATTCAAAATACAAAACTTAGTTACTATGGTTAAGACTGGAGGGGGAGGGAGACAGCAAAATATGTCATGCCTGACTTTTGCAGTCAAGGTTTCTAATTATTATTAAGTATTCAATTTTGGAAAAAAAGAAAAAAAGACCAGGAGACACTTCCAATTTTTTGTCCCCTCCAAAACAAACCAAACTCACTGCCATTGACTCAGTTTCAACTCGTGGTGACCCCACTGGGTTTCTGAGGTGGTAGATCTTTATGAAATTGATTGTCCCATCTTCCTTCCTCAGGGAGGCTAGTAGGTTTGAAATTGCCAACCTTCTGGTTAGCAGACAAATGTCTTAGGCACTGTGCCACCAGGAAACAACATCGTTCTCTCTAAAGCAGTGCTTTTCAAACTTTTGGAGTCTGAATGATGGCTTAAAAAAAAATGACAAGTGCTACCATTTATTGAGGAGTTACTGGATACCACGCACTGTTCTAGGCACTTTACATAACAGTTGATTCATTCTCCATAACTGTGTGCTTCCCTGCCAAAATCCTGGCTTATGCCTATTTTCTTGATGTCTTGGGGAGCTCTGGTGGTGTAGTGCCTAAGGCATTTGACTGCTAACCAGAAGGCTGGCAGTTCAA
>NW_006921947.1:1955687-1958385 GCF_000298275.1 Orycteropus afer afer
GACTGCTAACCAGAAGGCTGGCAGTTCAAACCCACCAGCCACTCCTCGTGAGGAAGGTTGGGCAATCTACTTCCATAGTGATACTGCCTCTGAAACCCAAGAAGGGGCCGCTATGAGTCGGATCTGACTCCACTGCAGTGGGGTGGGTGTGATTTAGCATTTGTTCTGGATTATTCTTTTCTAACAAAACTTTATTAATAGCTGCATTTTAATAAACTGAAATGGTTTGATTGGCCTCCAATTTGTATCCCTGGCTTCTGTGATGGTGTTACCTCCTGGTGTGGGACTCTGTATGTGCAGCGAGCCAGTTCTCACTTTAACACTCAGTGAAATCTAAAAACTACCATCACTGTCTCTGGTCTCTGTCCTCGACCCTTTCCTGATACAGTGTAATAACTGCCACTTTCCAAGATTGCTGGCAAGGAGCTTGCTAATAAAATTAAGTGTACTCGAGACACAAAAGGCTAAGGGACACAGTGGGATGATGCTGTCCCTGATGGCCACTTGTGTTCCCAGCCTTTGTCCACGACATTGTTGTTCTTGTTAGGTGCCATAGAGTCACTTCTGACTCATAGTGACCCTGTGTACAATGGAACAAAGCACTGCCTGGTCCCGTACCATCCTCGCAATCCTTGCTTGCTTGAGCCCGCTGTTGCAGCTGCTGTGCCAATCCATCCCATTGACCCTCTACTCTACCAAGCATGATGTCCTTCTTCAGGGACTGGTCCCTCCCGACAACATGATCAAAGTATGATAGATGAAGCCTCACCACCCTTGTCCATGATATATCATGCAAAATCATGCACCCACGAGGCCACCAGTTGGCAGCATTGGTGGAAAACATGGAAAGTCATAGGTCCAGTGAACATGAAACAAAGAGGAAACTAAGGCTGAGAAGGCTTGCTATCGAGCATCGGGATGCTGATGCTTAAATGAGGTTGTCAGCTCTGGCATGCTATAAATCTTTAACAACCTGTTTTACTGTTTGATAATGCTTTTTTATTTTGCAATAAATAACACAATAGAGTTCTAATGTCTGCAAGTGCCCCTTTCCACTGTCAAAATTCTCCTTGCTTGGCTAAATTAAGTGGTCATCCTGCTAATAATGAAGATAGCTTTATTATCTTCATTTTGCAGTTAAACAAAATGTCCAAAGCCACACACAGGAGCAGTCTGGCTCTAGAGTCCCCGAGTTTAAGACTGCATCCTGCTATTCAGAGTTTACATCATGACCCAGTGCAGTGCACACACAGGTGTGCACACACACATACACACCTGCAACAAATGCCTCTAATGTACTCTAATATTTAATATTTTCCATCATGCTTTTTTAAGATGCTGGTCATCAGGGCCAGGATCAGGATGAAGCAAGTGAGGTTAGTCACACAAGTTCAGGGGCAGATCCTGTTTTTACGTAAAATTTTGATATTTTGTTGACTAGGAATTTTTTGCATTAATTTTGCTTTTTAAGAATATTTCATTAAAATTTTATTTATCTTAATCATTGGTTTTTGTGGGGGTTTTTTGGGGATTTTTTGGTTTTTTAGAGCCCCCTTAAATTTTGCACCTGAGGCCTCACTCACCTCACACTAGTCCTGGCCCAGCTGGTCATCAACTACTAAATGAATTTTCACAGACCCTAATAGGTTGTGAACCCAAGGATTGGATGAATTATCCATGGGGATAATGAAAACCTCACCCAGAAAAGGTGGTATTAGTAAGAGTGTTAGATTCATGGGAAATTGGTACTAAAATCATCAACTCATAAGAGAGCGTGGCCAGGGGCTAGTAGATGACACCATATGTAAAGGGTTAATGTTCTTAATGTCAAAAGTCATTTATTTAATGTCCCACTGGGAAAATGACTTATGTAACATGACACAGGTTGATTCCTTAGAAGGAAGGAAAACCAAAAGCAGATAAATTCCCAAAGAGACAATGACACTAAGATTTATTCAAGGGAAATAGTTACTGAGACAACACCCCAGAATATATTTACATGCATAAGAAGAAGGCTTGGTGTTTATTGAACAATTAGGTTAGAAAATGAGGTCACTTTCAAGGCGGGGCCAAGCACTTTGCTTCTGGGTGTATGTGCTTTGATTAATGTTCTCTTCTGAGTTTCACAAAGCAGCCACTGTCAATGCTATCAGAGTTTCCCGAAACTATGCAGCCCAGATCTTCCCTGAAGGAGCTTTCGGTTCCCTGAGGTCTGGCAACAGCCAGTCCATCATAAGCTGAGGCCCCAGACCTACATGGTGAAACACTATATTTATGTTATCTCCTCAGTTCTAATAAGAAGTGATTCAATCAGGTGCTGGTTACAACAACACCCCAACAGAACTTGAAAGCCTCACCTGTGTTTCTCTCCCTTTCTGTTTCTATCTGTCTGGCAGTGCTACATCTTATTCCTGGCATCCGGCCTGTTTTCAGATGTTTCCAGTTACCCAGAAAGCCCTGAAACTTTTCCTTCTTTCTTTCCAGTCACTAAATAGAAATTGTGGTTGCTTGGGAAAGCAGTGATGGTTTTTAGGCCACCTAATGACAAGCTTCCTTTACGCTTCTTTTTATTCCTTCCTATTTGGAAGATAAAAGAATTGATGCATTTGAATTAAGGCACTTGACTGCTAACCAGAAGGCTGGCAGTTCAAACCCACCAGCCACTCCTCGGAAGGAAGGTTGGGCAATCCACTTCCGT
>NW_006921947.1:1958505-1959561 GCF_000298275.1 Orycteropus afer afer
AGCGAGAATGACCAGACTTTGTCTCTCATACTTTGGACATGTTAGGAAGCAAGGCCAGTCCCTGGAGGATATCATGTTTGATAAAAACAGGTTCAGTGAAAAAGAGGAAGACCTTCAATGAGATGGACTGACACAGTGACTGCAACAGTGGGTTCGAGCATAGCAATGACTGTGAGGATGGCACAGAACCAGGCAGTGCTTCGTTCTGTTGTACAAAGGGTCATTTTGAGTAGGAACCAAATCAATGGCACCTAACAACAACGACAAGCTGCCCTTTATGAGGAACAATGTTAACACACTGTTTAGTGATCAACATTCCCAGAAGATGATAGGAGGTCTTTTAACCTGATTAGACCACAAGGCAAGAAGGTGAGGATGAATCAAAATCTCTCAGATGACGGTAATCGAGGAAAGTGAGAATTTAGGACTCATTTCGTCAGTGACTTTCTCTTCCACACTCTTTAACATTTAGCTAAAATGCAAGTTCCTCATAAGAGCATTTCCCGAACCTGTAGACTGAAATGATGCCTCTTTCAAGCCCTCACAGAATGCATAATTTGTTCCTTTTCATGACATGTGTCACTTTCTGCCTATTTCTTGCATATGTTTTATGGCAGAATGTGAGATTGAAATGGGATTAAGAGGTAGCATTTCAGGACACCTAACCTAGAAATACCTGAATCCTCCTCTCATCTAATCAACTCCTATGGGGAAATATGCATATAAGTACTGCATACAATAAACGTCTTTATTTTTATTCAGGTTTTAGTTCCAAATCCCACTGCAATGCCCCTGAGAGGGGAAAACCATAGAAAAGGCCTTTTCATGTCCACTTGACAGGCCCAGAAGCCCTGCAGTGTCTCTTTCCATTCCAAAGTTCAAAGACTCTTAGGTGTTCCCTTTCCAATGGGACATGAGGCCGCATTGGTGAAGGCCAGAAAACCAAGACCCAGAGGAAATGGTCATCTAGGAGTGGCTCATTTCAACCATAGGGTTCCACCTGCAGAGGTGCCTCTGAATAGAGTCCATGTTTAGTGTGTTAAAGAGGAAGGGAAG
>NW_006921947.1:1959837-1965898 GCF_000298275.1 Orycteropus afer afer
CGGAAACCCAAGGAGGGGTCGCTATGAGTCAGGGCCAACTCGAAGGCAAATAACAACAACTTAACAACATATTTAAAGAGGAACGGAAGGCAATAGGACACCATTAACCAAAGAGAAGAATAGTTTCATCCATTCTAGAAGGAATCCAGTAGGTTTTTTCTAACTGGGCTTATTACTAAACCTGTGAGAATGAGAATCCTCACTAATTAGACTAGCAATAAGTAACTGAAGATAACCAGTAACAAGCACACTGGTCCAGGTTCAGAGCACGATGTTCAACCACCAGCACTGGCATATGGAACACACCTGGAGAGGCCTGCTCTAGATCAAACCAAAAACCCAAACCTGTTACCATGGAATCAATTCTGACTCATAGTGACCCTATAGCACATAGTAGAACTGTCCATTGGGTTTCCAAGGCTATAATCTTTACAGAAACAGATTGCCACTCTTTCGCCCGAAGAGCGATTGGTCGGTTCAAACTGCCAACCTTCCCATTAGCAGCTGGTGTTAGCCACTGCACCACCAGGGCTCCTCTGCTCTAGGCCAGTAGTTCTCAAACTTTGGTGCATGTGTTTACCTAGGTAAAACACAGATTCCTGGGCCCTGACTCAAAAGACTCTGATATTAGGGTGGGGCCCATGATTTTGCTTTTTCCTCAGAAGGAAGGTTGGGCAATCTACTTCCATAATGATACTGCCTTGGAAACCCAAGGATGGGTCACTATGAGTCAGGACTGACTCAAAGGAGGTGAGTTTGGTTTTTTGGAATAAGTGCCTGGTGGCAGATGACATGGCCATTGGTCCAGGGAACCACACTATGAGGAACGAGTGTCCAGAGGACCCCTAAAATTCCTTCGAGCAATAACAACACAGGAGCCCTGGTAGTTAATAGTTAAGCACTTGGCTGCTAACTGAAAGGTCAGCACTTTGAACTCACCAGCAGCTCTGTGGGAGAAAAGATCTGGCTATTTGACCCCGTAAAGATTACAGCCTAGGATAATCTATGGAGGTAGTTCTACTCTGTCAGTAGAATCAACTTAATGGCACACAACAACAATGCTATGATTACGTCATACCTCTGCCATTAATGCGTCCATATCAAGTCAAGGGCATTTACCCCAGCGAGTCCATATTAGGAAACTAGCCATCAAAAGATTAACAAACAAAAAAATAGGTACTTGGTAAAAGACATTCTAGACTTGGAATCACTGTTGTTAGTTGCTGTCAAGTTGCCTCCAACTCATGGTGTTGTTGTTGGTGGTGTTATGAGCTGTCAAGTTGGACCCGACTCATAGTGACCCCTCCTTGGGTTTCCGAGGTGGTATCACTACAGTAGATTGCCCAACTTTCCTTCTGAGGAGTGGCTGGTGGGTTTGAACCACCAGCCTTCTGGTTAGCAGTCAAGTGCCTTAGGCACTATGCCACCAGAGCTCCTAAAGTGACTCCATATACAATAGAATGAAATGTTACTCAGTCTGGCACCATCTTCATGATCACCAATGTGTTTAAGTCCATTGTTGCAGCTATTGTGTAGCGCTTTTCAACCTAGCATGCCCATCTTTCAACACCCTATTGGACAATATTCTAGTGATCTATAGGATTTGTATTGGCTGATTTTGGAAGTAGATCGCCAGGCCTTTTTTCCTAGTCTGTCTTAGTCTGGAAGATCCACAGAAACCTGTCCACCATGAGTGTCCCAGCTGGTATATGAAATACCAGTGGCTTAGCTTCCAGCATCACAGCAACACACAAGCCACCACAGTATGACAACCTAACAGTCGGGTAGTGGGGAATCTCTATAAACCAAAACAAACAAACTCATTGCCATCAAATTGATTCTTACTCATAGCCACCCACAGGACAGAGTAGAACTGCCCCATAGGGTTTCCAGGCAGTAAATCTTTATGAAAGCAGACAGCCTCATCTTTCTCCAGAGTGGTTGGTGGGTTCAAACCAACGACCTTTCAGTCAGCAGCCAAATGCCTTAACCACTGCACCACCAGAGCTTCTTGGGAATCTCTACAGATCTCATTTATCCTTGTCCTTGGAAAAGAAACTCATAATTGCTGCTCTTTTTCTTTTTCAAGACAATGCAGTGAGATGATGTGTGTTCTCTTTTATCATCTACCATTTTTCCATATTCCGCCACATGCTTGCACAAGGTGTTTAAAGAAGATTTCATAGATCATTAATTAAGGTAACAACTGCTTCCTTAGCAAACATGCCGTTGAAGAGGTTGTAACTGCTTCCCAGGGGAGGCAGAAGGTGTGTTTGTTTGTTTTCTTAAAGGTTGATGTATGTAGATGAGATTTCAACAGACCAATGTGGATTAGGAACTTGGACTACATTGTGAAAATCAGCACAAATAAATAAATGTCGTGATCCTTTCTCACCCCTAAACCACCAGGGTGTATAGCCAGTGCTTGTCAGGGACATAGGGGTCTGAAGTATTTTTAAGGTGTTTTCTCCAAGTTTGTTCCACTATGCCAAGTATCATGACAGGCCATTATTTTAAGGTTTGCAATATGTCGTGGTTAAAGCATTCAGCTGCTAACCCAAAGGTTGGTGTTTCAAACCCACCAGCTGCTCCAGGGGAGAAAGATGAGGCACTCTGCTTCTGTAAAGATTCACAGCCTTGGAAACCCTATGGGGCAATTCTACTCTGTCTTAAGAAGGGTCGCTATGAGTAAGAATCTACTTGATGACAGTGGGTTTTTGGGTTTAATGTGAAATTTTCTTTTGCAAAATGCAAAGCAACTTACAGAAGCAGCCTGGAAAATGAAACCCTCATCATTTTAGTGTCTTTCTCTGACTCCTTCATCACAGGCAATTTACCGTTCTCTCTTTTCTTTACTGCCCTCCTACTAGATCATTTTCTTCTGTCTCTCTGATTTCCTTCTCTTCATCATTTTCTCTTTCCCTTACCCTTGATCTCTTCTCTTCAGACTAGCTCACTTTATTCGTCCATTCATTCAGATACTCAGCATAAATGCATTGCACATCTCGTATGGTCCATCAACGAAGTCCAGCAGACTGCTCCTGGGATGCTCAGAGTGCAGAGAGAGACAGACAAATACACATTTTATACATACATATGACAGGTATTATGACAGAGGCCACAGGAGTGCAACAGAAACCACAGGGGGGGTCCTGTGATGGACACTGTCGGTGCCCCACCCATGCATGCCCTTGGCACTCACTGTTCCCAAACACTCTGCCTCGGTGTGGGCAGGGGGGAGGGAGCTCTTCTCTAGCTCCAGAAGCAAGCTCAGGGTTGACAGGGCAAATTGGAAAAGCTGAGGACTTAACCCTGCAGGAACAGCCTTCTGCCAATAAGAGTGGAGGGCAGGAGAATAAATACCCCAGTTTCCTTGTCCGTCTGAAGCATGCTTTCTACTGGCCTCCAGCGGTTCCCACTGGGATTGAGCCCCAATTGTCCACAGTGCCACCCGCTCACCAATGCACCTCAAATTGACTTTGTTCCTTTCCCTGTCTCACTTCCCTACTCCCCTACCGGTGCTTTCTGAGATCACCTCTCAAAGAAACTGTTGTTGTCAGTAGCCATGGAGAGGATTCTGACTCATGGTCACCCCATGTGTGGAGAGAAGAACTTCTCCATAGGGTTTTCCATGGCTGTGACCTTTGACAAGCACATCACGCATCCTGTTTTCTGAGGCCCCTAGGGGTGGGTTCAAACCACGAACCTATCAGCTAGCAGTCATGTGCTTCATTGTTTGCACCACCCACTTCACTCAAGTCTCTGTCTCAGGGTCCTTTAGAAAACAAACAAACATCTAAGAGAAACACCAAGCAAGCACCTCAGCTCCCTCAGAGATGGGTAACAAAGTAGAAGGCAGGAGAGCTAAGTTCTAGGCAAGTAAAGGCTCTGCACCTTGCTAAGGAGTTTGGACTTCCTCCTGAAATGAATAGGGAGATCACAGAGGTTGTTAAATAGCATAATGACATGGTCAGATTTGCCTTTTAGAAAAATCAAGCCACTTGTGCACTGTGGAGAGCGCTTCAAACAGAGTAAGACTGGAGGCAGGAGGAATATTGGAAAGTCCTTGTGATCAAAAGCAGCAATAATGAAGGTCTGAGAAGTGGCAAGAAATTACATGAGTTTTTACAAATCAAAAAAGCTAAAGCAACAGGACATGTCCTAATTGAATATAGGGAATGTAGGAGAAGACGCTGAAGACGACTTCCAGCATTATGGCTTTATCCAGGAGGACATCATGGTGTTAAAGGCTGAAGAGCAGGTTGTTGATGTTGAGGTCACAGGGACTGGGATTAAGTACAGGGTGGGACAAACTGAATGGGAGACTGGAGGTGGAGCTGTCCATGAGCATTCATGTCCATCATGCAGTCCAGAGTGCAGGACAGAGGCCTAGAGTGGACATACACATAGAGGAGTCATCAGGCTTCAATAGGGAGGACGGGCATGGGAATGGATGAGATTACCCAGGGAGAGTGGATAGAGTGATGATAGAAGGGGAGACAAAGAGGGGAAAAGAAGAGGAGAAGGCAGCCAGGAGACAAGGCACCTATAGGGGAAACAGAGAATGAACAAAGAGGTAAGCTAAAAATCAGCCATGTGTGACATAGAAACTAGAAGAGAGATATGGAGGAAGAATGTTCAGAGCGTCTGAAGATGCAGAATTCAAGTAAGGTGAAACTCAGAAGTGGTCATTTATTTTAGAAATTTACAGGATGTTGGTAGCCTTGGCAACAGTAGGTTCAGTGGAGGCAGACACAAGATTGCAGGGTGCGTAGGAGTGAAGGGGCAGTGAGGAAGTGAGGAGGATACTGAGTATAGTCAACTTTTCCAAGAAAGGAAGAAAGAACAATGAAAGAGAAATGGCTAGAGAGGTAAGAAGGCCAGGGTGTTCTGTTTTGTTTTTTAATAAGAGACTTGCGAGCATTTAAGTGCAGATGAGAGAATAGTTTCCCTTTGAGGAGAGGTTCCTGGGAAGGTGCAAAGCATGTTCTGCTGAAGCTCTACACAGGAGAAAGCATACCTCTTGCACAGTAACTGGGTTGAAGGAAGCAGAGATAAGAACAAGAACAAGTTAGTGGATAGATGAGCAAGATATAGAAGGAACCACCACATGATGGCATCGAGTTGTTTTCTGTGATAGAGGAAACAAGCTCTTGTTCAGAGAGTGAAGAGGGAGGTGGTGGAGCAGGAGGTGTGAGAACAATGAGAAAGGTTTGAAATATTGATGCATTGGGAAAAGCATTACAAGGAAGTCACAGAAGTTTTGCTGAGCAGCCATAGGGTCCAGGAGTGGTGGAGGAGATTGGATCTGTAATGGCATCATCATTGGGTGAAGATCTCCAGAGGGGAACAGCAGCCTGGGACAAGAACAAGATGGCGAGTCCCAAAACTGATCTTGGCAGTACAGGCTACATAATTTGCAGGGCCCCATGAGAAGGATGTCATGCTTGGTAGGGTGGAGGGTCGATGAAAGAGGGGGAGGCCTTCAACGAGATGGATTGATACGGTGGCTGTGATGATGGGCTCAAGCATAGCAGGGATTGTGGGGCTGGCGCGGGATCGGGCAGTGTTTCGTTCTGCTGTGCATGGGGTCGCTATGAGTCAGAAACGACTCGACGGCACTTAACAATGCCAAATGAAAACGTGAGGCCACTTGTTCAAATATTAAGAATTCCCAGACAGCAAAGGTAGAGTTTTGAACTCAGTGTGGGGGCCAGTTGGAGTGTAGGACCCTGTGAGAATATACATGTCACATACTCATGAAGCCAGCCCTGGATCCATGGTGACATTCTGCCAGATGGAATGGATGAATGAACAAGGCAAAAGCATGGTTGAGGGATGGTCCAAAAGGGATGATGGAAAGAGAAGAATGAGAATGAAAGAGGGAAATTTTATACTGACATGAAAATATGACCAATGAAATACCACAGTTACCCTGCCTTATTTACTTTGCAATAAAGTACTTACATCAGGCCTTTAACTCCAATGACCCTTTATATTTCTTTAATTATCAAATTCAGTTGAAGTGCTACCTCTACACAAAGACTCTCTTAAGGGACTT
>NW_006921947.1:1967508-1968123 GCF_000298275.1 Orycteropus afer afer
TTTTGGATTTTGTTCCACGTTTTCCCTCCCACTCTATCCAGGATCTCCAGATTTGATCCTTTCCTGAGTGGTTGGCATGGGTAGCCAGGCACCATTTGGTTCTTCTGGTCTTGAGGGCCATTGTGTCTTAGGGTTAATTGCTTCTAAATGCCCTTTTGTGTGTGTGTGTGTGTGTGTGTGCGCGCGCGCTCTTCTTCACGTCCGACGCTGGGAGACCATTAGCTGCATCCTAGATGGCTGCTTGAAAGCTTTTAAGACCCCAGTTGCTACTCACCAATATAGGATGTGGAGCAACGCTTTTATGTATTTTGTTGTGCCAATTGAGTCTGGTGTCCCCCAGTACTATGGTCCTGAGATAGTAGCTCTGCTGGATCGCTCTCTCATAGTGTTGGATGTCTGTGAGGGATTACTCGGTGTCTGTCTTCTATTGCTTTTGTAAGGACTGCAGGTATTTTGTATCACTGGTGTCTATACAAGATTAGCCTCAGCTGTTGTTGTTGTTGTTATGTGCCGTCCAGTCGGCCAGACTCATAGCGACCCCTCCTTGGGTTTCCGAGGCAGTATCACTACGGAAGTAGGATTGCCCAACCTTCCTTCCAAGGAGTGGCTGGTGGG
>NW_006921947.1:1968619-1969225 GCF_000298275.1 Orycteropus afer afer
TTTGGTTATCCACTCATCTGTTGATGGGCATTTAGGTTGTTTCCATCTCTTTGCTATGGTGAATTGTGCTGCAATGAACATAGGTGTACATATATATGTCTGTTCATGAGCTATCTCTCACCTCTTTAGGATATATTCCTAGTGATGGAATTGCTGGGTCAAATGGTACTTCGATTTTCAGGTTTTTAAGGAAATGCCATACCGTTTGCCACAATGGTTGTACCATTTTACAATCCCACTAGCAGTGCACAAGAGTTCCAATCTCTCCACAACCCCGCCAGCATTTGTTACTAGCTGATCTGTTGAACTTTGCTATTATTGCTGGGGTGAGAGGACATCTCGTTGTTTGGATTCTCATCTCTCTAGTGATTAATGATCATGAGCAATTTCTCATGTGTTTGTTGGCTGCTTGTATATCTTCTTTGGTGAAGTGTCTGTTTAAGTCTTTTACCCATTTGTGAATTTGGTTATTTGTCTTCTTGGTGTTGAGGTGTTGAAGTTTTCTGTAGATTTTGGAGATAACTCCTTTGTCAGATATGTCATAGGCAAATATTTTCTCCCAATCTGTAGGTTCTCTTTTTACCCTTTTGATGAAATCTTTCGATG
>NW_006921947.1:1983933-1985571 GCF_000298275.1 Orycteropus afer afer
CCTGGAGAAGGATATCATGCTTGGTAAAGTGAAGGGTCAACAAAAAAGGGGAAGGCTCTCAACAAGATGTTTTGACAATGTGGCTGCAGTGATGGGTTCAAGTATAGCAAGGATCGTGAGGTTAGCATAGGACCAGGTAGTGTTTCGTTCTGCAGTGCATAGGGTTGCTATGAGTCAGAGATGACTCAATGGTACCTAACAACAACAAGAACAACATATGATCAATAACCAATGGTATTGAAGGAAGAAATCCAAATGACACTGAAGGCATTAGCAGAAAATCAGATTTCAGGAATTGATAGAATACCAATTGAGATATTTCAACAATGGATGCAAAGTGGAAGCACTTACTCATTTATGCCAAGAAATTTGGAAGATAGCTGCCTGGGCAGCCAATTAGAAGAGATACATATTCATACCCATTTCAAAGAAAAGTGATCCAATGAAAAGTGGAAATTGTCAAACAATAACATAATATCAAATGCAAGTAAAAATATGCTGAAGATAATTAAAAAAAGTTGAAGCCGTGCATTGTCACGGAACTGCTAGAAATTTAAGCTAGTTTCAGAAGAGGGCATGGAACAAGGAATATCAGGATATGATTTCTGATGTCAGGTGGATCTTGGCTGAAAGCAGAGAATACCAGAAAAAATGTTTAATTGTGTTTTTTTGACTATGCAAAGGCATTTGATTGGGTGGATCATAACAAATTATGGATAACATTGTGAAGAATGGGAATTCCAGAACATATCATTGTGCTCATGGGGAACCTGTACATAAACCAAGAGGCAGTCATTCGAACAGAGCAAGGGGATACTGTGTGGTTTAAAATCATGAAAGGTGTGCATCAGGACTGTATCCTTTCACCACACTTATTCAATTTGTTTGCTGAGCTAGTAATCTGGGAAGCTGGGCTATATGAAAAAGAACACAACATAAGGATTGGAGGAAGACTCATTAACAACCTGTGATATGCAGATGATACAACCTTGCTTGTTGAAAGCAAAGAGGACTTGAAGCACATACCGATGAAGAGCAAAGACTTCAGCCTTTAGTATGGATTATACCTTAATATAACACAACTGGACCAGTAAGCAACAACATGATAAATGGAGAAAAAATTGAAGTTGTCAAGGATCTCATTTTACTTGGATCTACAATTAATGCCCATGGAAGCAACAGTCAAGAAATCACACAATGTATTGCATTGGGCAGATCTACTGCAAAAGACCTTTTTAAAGTGTTAAAAAGCAAAGATATCACTTTGAGGGCTAAGGTGTGCCTGACCCAAGCCATGGAATTTTCAGTCACCTCATATGAATGTGAAATCTGGACAATGAATAAGGAAGATGGAAGAAGAATTGATGCCTTTGAATTACAGTGTTGGCATGGTATATTTAATGTACTATGGACTGCCAGATGAATGAACAAATCTGTGTTGGAAGAAGTATATGCAGAACGCTCTTTAGAAGCAAGGATGGTGAGACCTCATCCCACGAACTTTGGACGTGTCATCAGAAAGGATAAGTGACTGGAGAAGAACACCATGTTTGGTAAAGTAGAGGGTCAGCAAAAAAGATGAAGACCCTCAATGAGGTGGATTGACACAGTGGCTAAAACAATGGGCTCAAACAAAAC
>NW_006921947.1:1986111-1990547 GCF_000298275.1 Orycteropus afer afer
TCTTGTTTGTAACAAGCCCAGTTGGGAACAAAAGGCTTAAGTGAAGCTGGAGTTATTTCCCAACTGATTGATGAATTATCATCAAAAGCAATTGTAATCATTTAGAAAATTAATGACCTTGGAGCTGTGCAGGCAGAGATATAAAGAAATGGCCCTCACCTCTTAGTTTCAATATGAGCTTCTGGACTGACCTAGAATTTATTTCTTCAACAGATACTGATTAAATGCTCACTTTGTACAGAGCTCTGTATTAGATAAGGGGGAGTAAGGATACAAAAATCGCTTGCAATCTGTTCTCACGCAGCTTCTCTAAGGTCAATAAGAGTACAGTTTTTCTCTGACACACATGGGGTCACAATGAGTCAGAGCCAACTCTGCGGCGAATGGTTTGGTTTTGTTTGGAGGGAGGGTTGTCATCATAGCAGTGTTAGGAGCTAAATGTGAACCCCACACAGAACCTTTTCCCGTAACTCTGAGAAGGTGCCTGTCACGGATTGAGTTATGTCCCCTCAAAACGTGCCAACTTGTCTGAGCCATGGTTCTCAATAGTTAGGCAGTTATGTAATGATGTAATATGGCAGTTATGTAATGATTTAACTCTCCACCATTATGTGATATGATGCGATCAGGTAATTAATTGCAATGGGATTAGGGTGGGATGCAGCACCCTATTCAAGTCATAGCCCTGATCCAATGTAAGGGGAGTTTCCCTGGGTTGGGAAAGAAGTAAGCAGAGAAGGAGGGATCTGACTACCATCAAGAAAGAAAGCCAGAGCAGAATGTGTTTTTTTGACCTGGGGTCCCTATGCTAAGAGCCTCCTAGACCCATAGGAAGATTGATGCTAAGACACATGGAGATCTACAAGGAACACTGGGCCTACAGATACTGAAAAGGAGTCAAAGATCTTCCTTAAGAGCCAACAAAGAAAGAAAGCCTTCTCCTAGAGCTGGCATCCTGAATTTGGACTCCTAGCTTCCTAAACTGTGACAGAATAAATTTATGTTTGTTTAAACCATCCACATGTGCTATTTTTGTTTTAGTAGCATTAGACAACTAAGACAGTGCCTCTCAGCTCCATGTCCACATACACCAGAAGGAGACTATCTGAAATACCATGTAACTGATTAACAGGATTGAAGTGTGCACATGTGTATCATAGTAAAACAATAGTTCTAAATTGTCACACAACTTGATTCTGAAAAGCACAAAACACTTCAAATTATGGTAGCTTGGGAGTGATAGCTCCATAGGGAGTTTGTGACATTTGCTGAATGCTATACAGCTGTTTGCTGTATGCCTTAGCTGCTTTAACTCATCCTAGAAACATCAAATGCTCTTCCACACTTCCTATCTTTCAGGACAGATTAATTAAAAAAAAAAATTATAAAAAAATTTCTGTCAAACAGTTAGCCTTCTTCATCCCAGCCAAGTACCCTGTCAACAAATTCCATTACAGCAATCTTATCTGAAATATTTTCCCCTTAAAAATAAATCATTTCTCTTAACAACATGCTAATAAGGAGACAGGGAGAAGCACGACCTAGTGAAATGTCTTCACAGTTGGGAATCCAGCTGGCTGAATTGAAAGCCTGGCTGGTGCTGTATTTGCTGGGGGATTTGGAACTATGATCTAACTACTCTGGGTCTTAGCTTTGTAAATCTGTAAAAGGGGTCTGAAAAAGTCCTTTCTCCTGGGGTTGCTATAAGCATGATTATGTATTGTGAAGAATGGTGATCTGCATACACTCAACACTCATCAACTCTTTCTTTCTTTTTCTTATTTTCACCTCAAGAAAAATGTTCTCAGAAATTTTCTAAGCAGCAAAAGCTATTATTTGTCAGAGCCTGTCACAGTGTCTGGTACATAGTGGGTGCTTGAGAATTCTTTGTCCTATGAATTACTGGTTCCTACTCAGGGCTAAAGGAGTTCTGGTGGCACAGTGGTTAAGGCATTCAGCTGCTAACCCAAAGATCGATGGTTTGAAGCCACTAGCTGCTCCATAGGAGAAAGATGAGTCAGTCTGCTTCTATAAAGATCACAGCCTTGAAACTCTATGCAGCAGTTCTACTCTGTCCTATATGGTTGCTATGAGTTGGAATCGACTCAATGGCAGTGGGTGGGTTACTCAGGGCTTGAAGGAGCACTGGTAGAGTAAAAGTTTAAGTCCTTGGCTGCCAACTGAAAGACTGGCAGTTTGAACCCACCCAGAAACTCTATAGGAAAAAGACCTAGTGGTCCACTTCCATAAAGACTGCAACCAAGTGAACTGTATGAGGCAGTTCTACTCAGTCACATGGTGTTGCTTTGAGTAGGAATTCACTCGATAGCACACAGCACCACCATCACTCAAGGCTCATTAACTCAGGAATCTGGAGGTGGAAAATCAGCCAGCACTAAGTCATCAGAAGCTGTGCCATTTCTTATATGGAACACTTTAAACATAGACATCTGTGTCACCTATGTCTGCTTAAGAATCTGGCCAACAGGTATCTGACGTCTAGCTCCACACACAAATCTATGGGGAAAACATGGAACTGCAGAGTATAATTGAGATCTTTATGTAAGCTTACCTTCTTGTGCTCATGTAAAATGTTTTCTGAGTCTTTAATTAAAACTAACTTTGTATTATTTTGATTGATTTAATTCTTCACAGTTTAGTGTGTAATGAATATAGAATATTATAAATGCAAGCATTTTGGGGAGAATAGCGTGGTTATCTTTTGGAGGAGGTGACAGAAATTAGGAGGGAAAAGAGCCTCCTAGAGGGAGCTGTGATTTGAGCTGAAGGTGGAAAGTTGAACTGTAATTCAGCAGGAAGACAAAAGTCTAAAGGTCTCAGTGGATAGAAATAGCAGCACATCGGAAGGCCTGGAGATGTGCAAAGGTTTGGAATATTGAGGCAACAGAGAGTGGCAGAAGCACAGGCTAAAAACCCAATAGAGACAAAAGAAAAAACCTGTTGCCATAGAGTCAATTCTGACTCATGGCAACCCCTTGTGATAAAGAATAGAACTTCTCCATAGGGTTTTCCATGGTGGGTTTGAACTACCAACCTATCAGTTAGTACCTAGAGTACAAACTGTTTGCTCCATCTGGGTACCTCAAAAGCATAGAGAATGTGATGAAAATTATGGAAAAATTAAACTTAAACAATTCATTAGGGTCTGATTGTAAAAGGTCTTATAATCTGTACCAACGATGCCTGTTAGTGGATAAGCAGAAAAGTGAATTCAGAAACCTTGGCCATTGGATCTTATTTCTTATAGCAGAGGGTTTTTTCTCTTCTGAGACACTTCTGATAACATGGACGTAAATTACATTCTTAGTAAAAACAATAAAAAACATACACCTACAGATTCTGGGGCTCAGTAGGAAGATGTAAGACCTACTATAATGTATGGCACCTAGTAGGCCATCTCCCACCTTCTCAAGCCTGATGCATGAATATTGCAATGAGTTAGAGCATTTGAATCTTCATCAGGACTCTCCCATGCATTTGAAAGCCTCTCTCTTAGATTTCCCCTTAACTGTTGTTGATAGTTGCCAGCAAGTCAGCTGAGGATCACAGCAACCCCATGAATAAGAGAATGAAATGTTGCCCAATCCTGCACCATCCTCATGATCATTGGTGTGTCTGAGTCAGTTGCTGTGGCTATTGTGTGAATCTATCTCACTGAGGGGTTCCCTCACCTTCACTGGCCCTCCCCTTTACCAAACATGATACCATTCTCCAGAGATCAGTCCCTCCTGATGACATGTCCTAAGTACGAAGGTCAAAGTCTCAGACTATATTCTGGGATCCATTGGGTTTTCATTGGCTAATTTTTATAAGTAGATCAATAGGCCTTTGTTCCAAGTCTTTCTGGATTCCATAAATGTTCCATAAAAACTTGATGAATTAATGCTGACAACAAAGACCAAACAGAGACCATTTAATGCAGTATTCTTCAAACTGAGGGATATAATTTATTTGTGGGTTCTGAAATCAGCTCAATGGCTCACTACCCACATTTTTGAAAAAGTAAAAATTGAAAGAAAGAATAGAAAATATCAGACTGCATCTTTCTTTGGAAATCTAAATGCTATTTTGTGAAACCTGTGTTAATTGTATATATTGATATGTGTGTGTGTATGTGTGTGTCCTAGTGGGTAATGAAAAATAGATTTCCTACTTTGAATCACAGTAACAAATGTTTGAAAGTGCTTTCAGGATAGAGCAAATTAGGTAAGTGGGTTCACCTAAGCTTCTCTGGCCTACACCTTCTCAGATACCTCAAGAGGCAGTCACAGATCCAATAGCATAGGTCCTTATGTGGTTGCTACACCACCCGGTATAGGAGCTCTGGCAGCATAGGGGCTAAAGCACTTGACTGCTAACCAGAAGGCTGGCAGTTCAAACCCACCAGCCACTCCTCGGAAGGAAGGTTGGGCAAT
>NW_006921947.1:1991311-1993580 GCF_000298275.1 Orycteropus afer afer
AGGAGCTCTGATAGCCCAGTGGTTAAGGCATTTGGCTGCTAACCAAAAGATCAGTGCTTGGAATCCACCAGACACTCTGCAGGAGAAAGATGTGGCAGTCTGCTTCTGTAAAGACTGACAGTTTTGGAAACCCTTTGGGGAAGTTCTACTCTGTCCTACAGAGTTGCTATGAGTTGGAGTCAATTTGATGGCAGTAGGCTAAGACTTGCTATGGTCCTTGACTTTCTCTGACCAGATCTCACCTCCCAGCTCACTTGAGGACTGTGATGCCCATGACTCAATGAGCTCATCACTCAGTAACCTGTGCCTGCAGTATGGAAGCCATGTCCCCCTCAGCTGACATGATGTGTAACTTACTTATGATGAGACACACAACTGGGGGAGAGAGAGAGACATTACCAAGGAATTAAATCCGTTTATGAAGATATGTCTTTTTATAATCACATAAGGTTTCCTCTTTGTGCCTTATTAAAACCACATTGCTGATGTATCTGAAAAGGAATGAAAGGTGGGCTCCCCTTTATGTGCCAAGTACCATGCTATACCCCTTCATGCCCACTTTCTTAACTAGAAACTCAATTGGTTAACAATGAGATCAACAGCAGATCTCCAGCATTATTTTCACATTGTGGCCAATTACTGTGTTTACTGCTATCAATCTTCCCTCTGGACCTTCAGACAAGCTTCCGCCTGAAATCTGAACTCTGGTAACCATAGTAATGAGGCAGAGAGAATGGAAAACACACACTCGTTTATTCATTATTTTCCATTTTTCTTTCCCTATTTTTTTTTAAATAAGAGTTGCTTACAAGAAGCTATAGCTGAAGTACTAGTGAACAAATAAATGATTGCAGGGAAGGCAGAAGAAGCCAGGGCACAGATGATCTGGACAACTTAATAATAAGCTAAAATAGTGGAGCATAGATTGTGTGTCTGGTTCACTTCTCTGCTTTGAATGTCCTTCGGAGAAGCCATAAGAAAGTGCCTCCTGATGGTTTACAGTGTTCATCTGCTTCGTTGTTGTTGTTGTTATGTGCCATCAAGTCGGACCCGACTCCTAGCGACCCCTCCTTGGATTTCTAAGGTGGTATCACTACGGAAGTAGATTGCCCAACCTTCCTTCCGAGGAGTGGCTGGTGGGTTTGAACTGCCAGCCTTCTGGTTAGCAGTCAAGTGCCTTAGGCACTATGCTACCAGAGCTCCTGTTCATCTGCTTCAGTAACTGCTAATTTTAAAACAGAACCTACAGTCCATATTCACCAGAGAAGTGCTAGTTTACCAGGATCATTCCAATTCTGCATGAAGTAAGGTTGGCCAGAGAAAGCAGGTTTATTGCTTCTCACCTGGAGAAACAGGTCTGGCCTGCAGCTAATGTGACGGCCCTGGCCCACTGACATCTCTTTCTTCAGGATAGACGTCACTGTCCCTCTGCTCGAAGCCTCTTAACATTTTTCCAAGTCACACCTGGGTGGGCTCATCATGACATTAACCTAGCTCTTCAAAGTTGGTGGAAGGTATCAAGGACAAGCCCAAACATAGATCTGATCCTATTGATTGAGTTCTCAGTTCCCGAGAGTATTGAGGCCTCTGCACAAACAAATAGCTCACCCAACTTTGCCAGCAGCATTGACTCCTCTCCCTCTGAGCTCCTTTCACCAGAAATTGAGCAGTGGGAGGAAGAACAGAAAGGAAGAAGCAGCTATTTGGAAGAATTATGTCATTTCTCGGAGCCTCTAGGCTGTCAAAACTGGACATAATAAAGAAAGCTTCCAGAAACACAGCCCACTGATCTCTAAAAATACACTCATTCAATGCCTCCTTCTTTACATAGTGTGAAGATAACCAATACTATTTTGGAGATTTTCTTTATGTATTAAAATTTTCTACACAATTATAACAACAGCAAGAGACTTGGTGCTTAATTGAAAACTTCAGAAATGACATGAAATACTTTCCAAGTCAAAGGTAATTGAATGAGAAAAACATATCTGAACTGAATTGTTTTGAGATTGATTACATTAAAGTAGGGTTTCCAAAACTGGGTCGGAATGACCAGAAGCTTCTAGGCAGCCAAGGAGGATCCTAGAAGTATTTGGATCACACCTTCAGTGTGGTTTGCCTTCTTAGGCTTCTTTGTTGTTGCTGTTGTTAGGTGCTGTCAGGTTGTCTCTGACTCATAGTGACCCTATGCACAACAGAACGAAACACTGCCCGGTCTTGTGCCAGCCTCATGATCTTTGCTATACCTGAGTCCATCACTGCAGCCACT
>NW_006921947.1:1995190-1996442 GCF_000298275.1 Orycteropus afer afer
AGTTGCTCTTTGAAATCTTTTGTTCAGCTCTTCTATCTTGTCATTTCTTCTATTTGCTTTAGGTTCTCTCCACTCAAGGGCAAATTTCAGCGTCTCTTCTGACATCCATTTTGGTCTCTTCTTCCTTTCATGTCTTTTTAATGACTTCTTGCTTTCTTCATGGATGATATTCTTGATGTCATCCCACAGTTCCTCTGGTTTTCAATTACCGGTGTTCAGTGCATCCAGTCTGTTCTTTACATGGTCTCTAAATTCAGGAGGGATGTTATCAAGGTCATATTTTTGCTCTCATGGACTTGCTTTAATTGTCTTCAATTTCACCTTGAATGTGCATATGAGCAGTTGATGGACTGTTCCACAGTCAACTCCTGGCCTTGTTTTGGCTGAAGATATTGAACTTCTCCATTGCCTCTTGCCACAGATATAGTCAATCTGATCTCTGTGTATTCCATCTGGAAGTTCATGTGTATAGTCATCACTTATGTTGTTGAAAAAAAGGTATTTGCAATGAATAAGTCACTGGTTTTGCAAAATTTTTTCATGTGGTCTCCAGGATTATTTCTACCTCAAGGCCATATTTTCCAACTACCAGTAACTCTTCTTTGTTTCCAACTATTGCATTCCAGTCACCAGTGATAAGCAACACAACTTGATTGCCTGTTTGCTCAATTTCACACTGCAGAAGTTGGTAGAAATCTTCAAATTCCTCATCTTTGGCTTTTGTGGTTGATGCATAAATTTGAATAATAGTAGTATTAACCAGTCTTCCTTGTACGTGTATGCATATTGTTCTGCCACTGACAGCGTTGTACTTCAGGACAATTCTTGAAATACTCTTTGTGATGATTTGTGCCACACCATTCCTCTTTAATTGTCATTCCTGGCATAGTAGATCATATGGTTGTCTGATTCAAAATGGCCAAAACCAGTCCATTTCAACTCACTAATGCCTAGAATATCAATCTTAATGCATTCCATTTCATTTTTGACAACTTTCAATAGTCTTAGATTTATACTTTGTACATTCTGTGTTCCAATTATAAATGGATGTTTGCATCTGTCTCTACTCATTTTGAGTCATGCCACATCAGTCAATGGAGGTCCTGAAAGCTTTACTCTATCCGTATCGTTAAGGTTGTCTCTACTCTGAGGACTCAGCTGTTCCCCAGTCCAATTTGGAGTGTCTTCCAACCAGATGGTTTCATCTTCCTGAACTGTATCAGCACTATATACATGTGTGTGTGTGTGTGTG
>NW_006921947.1:1997775-1998731 GCF_000298275.1 Orycteropus afer afer
TTGGCATTGGTAGCCAGGCACCATCTAATTCTTCTTGTCTCAAGGGCCATCGTGTCCTAGGGCTGATTACTTCTACATGCCCTTGGGTTTTTTGTTTGTTTGTTTGTTTGTTTTTTGTGTTCTTCTTCACTTCTGATGCTAGGAAACCGTTAGCTGCATCTTAGATGGCCGCTTAAAAGCTTTTAAGACCCCAGTTGCTACTCACCAATGTAGGATGTGGAGCAACACTTTTATGTATTTTGTTGTGCCAATTGATTCTGGTGTCCCCCAGTACTATGGTCCTATGAGAGTAGATCTACTGGATCTCTCTCCCATAGTGTCTGGTTCTCCATGAGGGATTACTCTGTGTCCATCTTCTACTGTTTCTGTAAGGACTGAAGGTATTTTGTATCACTGGTGTCTGTGCAAGATTAGCCTCAGCTGAACCTATCCTTGGTCTAGAATATACTTCTGTTCACTGACCACCATCTGATCATCTCAGGTGTTTATGTGTTTTTCTGTATAGCCTAGTGTTTGGCAATGCAGTATTGTGGACATAATTGTTGGCATTAGCATCTGTCGTATATCTCTTATGTGCACAATTTGGTGTCCTCCCATTTCCTAATGTTATCATGGTGGTCATAAATCCTTCCTGTATATCCCTCCCCCTACCCACATCAGTGTGTAGGCCCCAACTAGCCTGAAATTAATCACCCCCTTCCCTCCCAATCCCAGTAACCTGAGTTCCCTTTCCCAAGCAAACCCTTCCCTGTCTTTTTACAGTAATGGGCTCATACAGTACTTGTCCTTCTGTGGTTGACTTATTTCACTCAGCATAATGTCCTACAGGTTCACCCACTTTGTGAGATGATTCGTGTATCTCTCGTTGTTCTTTAATGTGGCATAGTATTCCATTGTGTGGATATACCATAATTTGGTTATCCACTCATCCGTTGATGGGCATTTAGGTTGTTTCC
>NW_006921947.1:2000016-2000765 GCF_000298275.1 Orycteropus afer afer
TTCTTAAGATCTGGGAGTGTGAGACCTCCCACTTTGTTTTTCTTCTTGAGAAGTACTCTGCTTATTTGAGGTCTCTTTCCTTTCCATATGAAATTAGTAAGTTTTTCCATGTCCTTAAAAAATTTTGTTGAAATCTGGATTAGGATCACATTAAATGTATAGATTGCTTTAGGTAGTATTGACTTTTTCACAATATTTAGTCTACCTATCCATGAACAAAGTAGGTTCTTCCATTTATGTAGTGCCCTTGTTGTCTCTTGTAGCAATGTTTTCGTTTTCTCTGTATAGGTCTTTTGTGTCACTGGTGAGGTTTATTCCTAGATATTTTATCTTTTTCATATCTATAGTAAATGGTATTCTTTCCCTCAGTTCTTTATCAGCGACTCCTGGCTGGTGTAGAGAAATCCAACTGATTTTTGTATGTTGACCTTGTATCCTGCCACTTTGCTGAACCTCTCTATTAATTAGTTCCAGTTGTTTTTTTATTGAGTCCCTTGGGTTTTCTAAGTATAGGATCATATCATCTCCAAACAGAGATAGTTTTATTTCCTCTTTTCCAATTTGTATGCCTTTTATTTCTCTTTCTTGCCTTATTGCCCTGGCCAGGACTTCCAATATAATGTTTAATAGAAGTGGTGATAGAGGGCATCCCATTCTGGTTCCCATTCATAAGGGGAATGCCTTGAGTCTTTCTCCATTAATAATGATGTTGGCCATTGGCTTTGCATATATACCCTTTATTATGTTGA
>NW_006921947.1:2001694-2005184 GCF_000298275.1 Orycteropus afer afer
TGTTGATTTTGTTTCTTTCTTCTTTTTTGATGTTTGCATTTATTGCTATAAACTGTCATCTGAGTACTGCTTTCGCTGTGCCACATAGGTTTTGGCATGATATAGCTTCACTCTTGTTTCTTTCTAGGATTTTTTTTAGTTCAGTTTTTATCTGTTCTGTTACCCAGTAGTTTTTGAGCAGTGAATTGTTCAGCTTTCATATGTTTGATACTTTTTCCTTGCTCTTCCTATTATTAATTTCTAATTTTATAGCATTGTAGTCCGAGAAGATGCTTTGCAGAATTCCAGTGCTTTTGAATTTATTGAGCCTTGTTTTATGTCCTAACATATGGTCCATTCTGGAGAAGGATCCATGTGCACTGGAAAAGAATGTGGATTGTGCTTTTGTTGGACGAAATGCTCTGTATATGTCTATGAGGTCGAGTTTGTTGATTGTACTTTTGAGTTCTTCTGTATCCTTGTTTAGTTTTTTTCCAGTTGATCTGTCCCTCTTTGAAAGTGGTGTGTTGAAGTCTCCTACTACTATTGTAGAGTTGGCTATTATCCCTTTTAATTCAGTTAATATTTGCTTCATGTATTTTGGAGCACTTTCATTGGGTGCATAAATATTTATTATTGTAATGTCTTCTTTGTCAATTGACCCTTTCAGCATCAAAAAAATGTCCCCCCTTATCTCTTATGATGTTTTTCACCTTAATGTCTATTTTGTCAGAAATCAATATTGCTATTCCTGCTTTTTTGGTTTCCATTGGCTTGGTATATTTTTTTCCATCCCTTTACTTTTAATTTGTTTTTATCTTTGTGTCTAAGTTGGGTCTCTTGTAGGCAGCATATTCATGGATCTTCTTTTCTTATCTAGTCTGCCACTCTCTTTCTCTTGATAGGTGCATTTAGTGCATTCACATTGAGTGTAATTAGTGATTGGTATGAATTGATTGCTGTCATTCTATTGTGTGTGTGTGTGTGTGTGTGTGTTGTTGGTTTTTCTTTGGTCCTTATACTTTTCTGTGCTGAGCTCAGTTTGTTGGCTAATGCTTTCTCCCTTTACTTTTTTATAGTTGATTTTGTTCTTATTAAACGCATATGTTTTCCTTTCTTCTGGATTTGCTTAGAAGGATTGTTACTTTTCTCTGTGGTTACCTTGGAATATATCCTTGTCTCTACATTTTTAGAACAGTGTGTACTGCGATGATGTGTACTGCGATGACATTATCGTGTTCTCTTCTCCATTTGAGGGTCTGTACCTAGAAGTTTTATTCTCTCTGATAGGTTAGTTGTTGTTGTTGTCTGCTGATTGTGTTCCTTGGTTTTTAAGGTATAATGTTCTATGGTCTTATTTTGAGTATCTATTTCTGATTTGGTTTTAGTGTTGATGCCACATATCCTGTTTTGTTGATCTTTGTTGTGGGTTCTCTATTGGAAGGACTTCCTTAAGCATTTCTTGTAGGGTTGGTCTGGTTTTCACAAAATCCCTTAATTTCTGTTTGTCTGAGAATGCTTTCATTTCTCCCTCATATTTGATGGCTAATTTGGCTGGATATAGGATTCTTGGTTGGAAGTTCCTTTCCTTCAGTGTTTCATATATGCTGTCCCATTGCCTTCTTGTCTGCATGGTTTCTGCTGAATAATTGAAGCTCAGCCTAACTGTTTGATTATTATAAGTAACATTTCTTTTTTCCCAGGCAGCTCTCAAAATTTTTCTTTGTCTTTGGTTTTGGAAAGTTTGATTATAATATGCCTCTGTGTTTTTCTCTTGGGATCTATCTTATGTGGTGTTCTATGAGCTTCTTGGACAAATATTTTTTCTTCCTTCATGATATGGGGGAACTTTCCTGTTAGAAGGTCTTCCACAATTTTCTCAGTGGTCTTTTTTACCTCTTCTTGTTCTGGAATTCCAATGAGTCTTATATTGTTTCGTCTCATGTCATTGCATATGATTCTTAGGTTCTCTTCATTTCTCTTAAATCTTTATTCTGATTTTTCTTCATACGGGCTAGTGTCCAAGGATTCGTCTTCTAGTTGGGATATGCTTTCTTCAGCCAGTTCTAACCTACTTTTTGTGCTTCTATTGTGTTGTGTCATTTTAATACTCATCTTCTGCATTTTGTTACTCATCTTCTGCATTTCTAACTACTGTTTTTGTATGAGTTCTGATTGGGCATTAATCTTAGTATTCTGTTCCTGAATAATTTTCCTGAGTTCCTCCAGGGAAATGTCTGTGTTCTCCTTGTTTTTGTTTGGGGTTTCCTTAGGCTCTTGTATATCTCTATAAACATATCTTCTAAATTCCTTCTCAGATAATTCTATTGCCTCCTCTTCCTCCATGTACAGTGAAACCTTTGTGGTTTTGCTTCTAATGCGTTGTCAAGTTTTTGTTGTTGTTGTTGCTTGATTTGAGGTTGCCTGTTGTTTCCTAGACATTTTGAGGTTGTCTTTAACTGTTGGTTACATGTTGCTTGGTTTTGTCTTGCTTTTATGTTTTAATATTTTGAAAAGGTAAAGCTGGTGTATTTTATTTTATTTTATTATTGATTCAGGTATGCTGGGTCGCTCTGCAGTTTTCTTTGTGATGGTGGAAACACTGTGTGAAATGTGGATATGGGTTTCTGTTTTTCGTAAGAGGATTTAGAGTTCAAACCGGGAGGTTTTATGTTGGCTGAATATGGTTTCTTCTATTGGATGAGTGAAGTTATTGGCTGAGAAGGTGGGAGCAGAAGAAGGAAAGCTTGCTTTGGCTAGGGTTGGTTTCTAGGGCTTTGAGCCGGCTGCTACTGATGACGTCATACTGTTATTTACAAGGCCGAGGCTCAATTTCAGGAAAGAGTCCTGTTGTTAGGATGTCACCACTTTCCACCAGGATCAGGCACATGCAAAGTCCCCTCTCCTGAGGCCCCTCGGCACCAAAAAGCCAACCCAAGGCAACTTCCTGGGGTCCGCAATCGGCCGCAGATGTTTCTCTCTCTGCCCTGCCTGCATGCAGCACTGGCCCAACCCGCCCAGACTGCAATTGACTCCTGAGTTTGTCTGTTAGTCCGCCCACCTGCGGCACCAAAGATCCACGCAGTTTCAGCTGCACTGGAGTTGGGAGAGTGCCTGCTAGTAATTTGTAGTCCTGATATTAGTGATAAAGACAAGCGCAAACCTCTCAGTGCTATTAAGCTGATCCAAGCCTATTCAGTGACCCACTGAGTGGGGAGCAAGCTCACCCTCCTGCAGCACAAATGAGCTCTCTGCGTGGGTTTCAGTGGTGCTGTGTGTGCCCGTTTGCACCTAGCTGACCCAAGTTACCAATAAAATTAGGTGCTGAAGGTAGATCCTTGGGGTGTTTGCTGGTATGTTGGTGTGGGTGCTGGCATGCTGATATGGGGTGTCTTCTGCCTTGACCCAGGGAGGTCTCAGGTGGCCGTTCTCACCTGCCGTTCACTACCACAGGGAAGTCTCTAATGGCCTTTCTCGGCTGCCTGTCCACTTTCTGCCAGGTAGATTTTCT
>NW_006921947.1:2005944-2008432 GCF_000298275.1 Orycteropus afer afer
CATAATTTGTTATGACATATACAATAAAACACAGTTTGACATCTTTCTTGTATTCTTTGCTTTAAGTCAGGATCTCTCTGACATAAACAATGATATCCCTCATTCCACATGCTCTTCTGAATCCAGCTTGAAAGGGAGCGTCAAAACCAAACTCACTGCCATGGAGTCGATTAGACTCACAGCAAACCCACCTTGGGTTTCTGAGGCAGTATCTCTATGGAAGTAGATTGCCCAATCTTCCTTGCAAGGAATGGCTGGTGGGTTTGAACTGCCAGCTTTCTGGTTCGCAGTCAGATGCCTTAGGCACTACACCACCAGAACTCCTGAAAGAGAGTGTAGTGACTTTTTTCCCCCTACAGTTGGCATTTATTACTTTTATAATCAGAAATGAAAGACAAATGTCTTTTTGTTGATGTCGCTTGTGTGTTTGACTCTTGAGTTTCCAAGACCAGTGGGACAGAACGGTTGTGGTGGAGAATGCTGGATTGGGAGAAGCTGCTCTGAGTGCCACCTCCACAGAGCTGAGCAGGGGATGGGGAGCCGCAGGCAGGGGAGGGTCCAGGAGGGGTTGGGTTCCTCACTGACACCCTACCGGTCTGCCAACAGGTGAGGAGCAGTCTGGCGTCCTGGCAGGTGGAGGAGGCAGGCTCTCCACTGCCTCCCAGTGTAGTGACTTTAAAAAGAGCAAAATGACCTGAATATTTGGTTCGCTACAGCTCTCAAGGTTTAAGTGTTTGGGGAAAAGTCGCTTCCTTTCACTGATGAAATTCCCTTCTAATTTGCCTATGTAGATTGAAGTGTGGAGAATTTGGCAGTCAAGATCATCTATGTTAGAAAGCAAGTAAACACTTGGTGTGATTTGTCCTTGTTCTAATGCTATTATTTTTAGTTTAATAGTGGGCTTATCCTTGATCACCTGTAAGCCCTCATCTCTTTCCATTAGTTTGCACTGTGTAGACACAGTCTCAGCGTTCACTGTATTTGCACCCTGAACGATGCTAATAAGTGAATAGCTCATCCTCCAGATGGAAGATGTTCACCTTCTTGCTTCTTAGAATTTAGTGTCTTCAGAGCTCTGATGTTGTAGTGCCTAAGGCATTTGAATGCTAACCAGAAGACTGGTGGTTCATACATGGAAGGAAGACTGGGCAATCTACTTCCATAAAGATTTACTGCCTCGGAAACCCAAAGGGTGTCACTATGAATTGGAATTGACTGGGTGGTAATGAGTTTGGAATTAACAGAAACTACTATGAAAGAATTTCCTCATGCAAGGCATTGCTTCCCTCTTGAGAAATCGAAACATCACAACCATGTTATTGATTTCTAAACTACTCTCTAAGACTGCAGGTGACATTAAGTGAAAATATTTCTGCTTTGGAGGTTGAGCAGAGTGTCAAAGAAATATTTTGCAACAATTACTTTCTGTCCATTAAAAATATGGTGCTGTGTAGATGAAGTGTGGTCCAAGGTAGAATGAAGTAGATATCTCACTTTAGAAAATTAGATTCAAAATATGCATTCAAAATATACTTCAGAGATCATATGGCCTGTGAATTCTAAAATATTTACTCTCTGGTCATTTACAGAAAATGTTTTTTTACCCCTGTGCTAGAGAGAGAGCAGCAGGAGATGAGGTCCAAGAAGTAAAGAGGATTTTACAAGGACTTGTCTTTTACTCTGAATGAAATGAGAGTCATTGGAGAGTTTTGACCTGAGGAGGACATGAACTGATTTACATTTCAACAGTCTCACTCTAGTTGCTGTGCTGAGAATAGACATTATTTGTGAGGGGTGGGACATGCATAAAGAGGGGGCTGTAGAGAAAAGGGGACATGTAGAGAAAGGGGGATGGATAGTTAGAAGAAAAATTATTGTGATGCCCTACCATTGGGTGGGTCAGAATAGTGTATAGTGTTGAAGTTGATAAGAAGTAACTGGATTCTTTTTTGTAGATTGAGCTGATTGGATTTCCTGATGCTAGATGTGTTGCATAGCCCCATATAGCTAGCTGCAAGGGAGGCTAGAAAATGTAGTCTCTCCTTGAACTCATTTATGTTCAGCTAAAGCTGTCATTTGGAAACAGGTGATTTTGAAATTTGGCAATGTCTGGAGACATTTTAAGGAGCTCTGGTGGCATTGTGCCTAAGGCATTTGACTTCTAACCAGAAAGCTGGGAGTTCAAACCCACCAGCTGCTCTGTGGAAGGAAGATGGGACAACCTACATCCATAAAGATTTACTGCCTCAGAAACCTAATGGGTATTGCCATGAGTCAGAATTGACTGACAGCAGTGGGTTTGGTTTGGAGATATTTTTGGTTGCTATAACTGAGGAGGGGGTGTGCTACTGTCATCTAGTGAACCAAAAAAAAAAAAAACCTCACTGCATGGAGTCTATCCCTACTCATAGCAACCCCTTCTTGGGTTTCCGAGGTGGTATCTCTACGGAAGTAGATTGCCCAATCTTCCTTCCAAGCCAGGAAAGTT
>NW_006921947.1:2008942-2012946 GCF_000298275.1 Orycteropus afer afer
CCCAACCTTCCTTCCGAGGAGTGGCTGGTGGGTTTGAACCTCCAGCCGTCTGGTTAGCAGGCAACTGTCTTAGCCACTATGCTACCAGAGCTCCCCTGCAATCTTTACAGAACTATAATCTTTAGAGATAACCAGGCCTTTCTTCCATAGTGCCACTGGGTGGGTTTGAACCACCAACCTTTAGGCTAATAATCAAGTGCAAACTGTTTGCACCACCCAGGGATTTTTTTTTTTTTTTTTTGATACATAGGCTTGTAAAAATAGTATGAGATGGAGGCAATGAAGGAGATTTTGTTTAACGATACCCAAACAGTACACAAACTCACTGCCAACAGTCGATTTCGACTCATAGTGACTCCTCCTTGGGTTTCTGAGGTGGTATCTCTACAGAAGCAGATTGCTCAGTCTTCCTTCCAGGAAGTGGCTGGTGGGTTAGCAGTCAAATGCCTTAAACAGTAAAATACCACACACAAAAAAAACCCACTGCCATTGAGTCAATTCTGACTCATAGTGGCCTCCATTGAGTTTCCAAAGCTATAAATATTTACGAAAGCACACTGTCTCATCTTTCTTCCACAGAACAGCTAGTGGGTTTGAACCAGTGACCTTTTGGTTAACAGACAAATGCTTTGACCACTATACCACCAGAGCTCCTTCAGTAGCACAATACAGATATTATTTCATTTTAAGAGATTTGTAAGGGAATGTTTCATTAAATTCTAATTTAAAGACTTAAACTAATGTTTGGTGGTAACAATAGATTCACTGGATTTTTTTTCCTTACTCCTCAAACCTAAACCAATGGCATGTGAGTTCAAATACCCCTAAAAAACCAACACCAAACCCACTGCTGAAGAGTTGATTCCAACTCATAGCGACCCCCACTGGCTTTCCGAGGTGGTATATCTTTATGGAAGTATATTGCCCAGTCTTTCTC
The DNA here is from genome assembly GCF_000298275.1 of Orycteropus afer afer. Classification (NCBI taxonomy): domain Eukaryota; kingdom Metazoa; phylum Chordata; class Mammalia; order Tubulidentata; family Orycteropodidae; genus Orycteropus; species Orycteropus afer. Next base: position 2,009,880 of record NW_006921947.1, read on the forward strand.
CCATGAAGTGGCTGGTGGGTTTGAACCACCAACCTTCTAATTAGCAGTCAAATACCTTAGGCACTGTGCTACCAGAACTACTCAAATATCTCTAATAATATACAAATATGCCTTTGTCTTTAACTGTGGATAATAACTGATGGGCGTTTGACTACTAACCAGAAGGCTAGTGGTTTAAACCCACCAGCCATTCCTCAGAAGGAAGACTGGACAATCTACCCCTGTAGAGATACTGCCTTGGGACCCCAAGGAGGGGTCACTAAGAGTCGGATTCTACTCAACGGCAGTGAGTTTGGTTTTGTATATATAAATATTACATTCTGGCTATTCATTTACCTAGCTTTATTATTTTGTGAATAGATGCATAAATAGAAAAACATTTCTTTGTATCCTGTAGTGTCTGGCCATTCCATTTATTTTCTTTGCAAAAACGTATGCACTTTCCCCTAAGCTGTTTAATAAGGTGGATCTAACTTTACATATTTTTTCCTATCTGAGCTACTCACTAGTTGAACATTGGGCCTAAAAATGGACAGTGTTTCAAACACAGACCAAAAATACCTCACTTCTTGAGTGACATTGTTGAGTGCAGGCTTGCCCTGATTTTATATAGATCCAGTATTAAAAGTAAGTCACATAATAAATAAGCAAAGAGTTCATTTTTCATATTAGAAAAGACTTTTTCTAGCATTGATTTAAGAGGCATTTACTTTATATGTATTCAATGTAGAAAGATTGTGCCAAGTATTATTCTAGGTACTGGAGATAACAAGATATGCAAGACTGGGTCCCGGAGCTTGAAGTTCACATAAAAGAAGCAGCCATGTAAACAGCTGTTTAAATATGATGCAGTAGATTCTGTTATGAAGGCTTTTACCAGACACTACAGGAGCAGAGACCCATGGCCCAGGCTCAGGGGTCAAGGAAAGGCATCCTGAATGGGGTAATGGCACAATGAGGTCTTTGAGGACATGCAGGAGTTCACCAGGTGAAGAAGGTGAGAGGTATTCTGTGCAAAGGGAAACAGCTAAACAAAGTCAAAGGGTCATGAAACAGCACAAGAGAAGCAGGTATGAAACAGGGCATTAGGGACATTGAATGTCACAGAAAAGGACTTGGGAATAACCATTATGGTGATGGGAAACCACTGAAAGGTATTAAGCCTGGAAATGAAAGCAGTGGGCCAATAGCATTGATTCCATACATCAGAAAGCAGGGCCAGGTACATAAATCGCAGAAGCCAGTGCAAAATGAAAATGTGGGGTTTAAAAATGACAAATTTCAAGACCACTATAGCTCTGGTAGCATAGTGGCTAAGACACTTGCCTGCTAACCAGACGGCTGGCGGTTCAAACCCACCAGCCACTCCTCGGAAGGAAGGTTGGGCAATCTACTTCCGTAGTGATACTGCCTTGGAAACCCAAGGAGAGGTCGCTATGAGTCGGGTCCGACTTGATGACACATAACAACAACAACTCCATGTGACTGTGCGTACCCTCTGAGTTGAGGACATGGGTGCAGAGAAGCAAGATTTAGGTGAGAGAAGCAGGGCCAGCCATATTCAAGAAATGCTTCTCATTTCACTCTTCTTTCACCCCTCTGCCCATTAGATCTAACGTCTTCACTTTAAGATAATAAGGAAAAAGTGCATATCAAGTCCTCTATCTGGGCTTAATTCCTATAGACATGACATACACTGATAAGTTTCAGTTGAAATAACTGACTACTTCATAGGACACAGAACCTTACTTCTCCACCCAGGGCAGTTTTCATTTGTATTCTTTGACGGAGTCTTTACCTATCGATAAGCCTGGCCTAATATGTATTTGGGAGCCCAGGTGGCTCAGTGGGTAAATGCTGGGCTATTAAGTGAAAATTCAGTGGTTGACTTGGTGGAACCACTGAGACTATGGCCCCTAGCTGTGGGTCTGGAATTGAACCCACACCTGTGGTTTCCACCTAAACAAAATACAGGCATATGTTTCTTTTGAAAGAAAGTACACCTGTGTTTGGTTTTATAACAGAAAAGAGATTGGCTGATGAGGACCTGAGATTCTCTGAAACGGTGCCCTGTAACATTGGTCTCTTGAGGTGAAATCAAGATGTTTATCTTTAAAACAAGAGGCACATCTCTATGAATATCACAGTACATAGTGGTGCTGAATGTTCTTTTATGATATGATTCCTACTGCAGAGTGAATACTGGAGCTGTAGGCAGTGTTGCCATATCTCAGTTGGCTAAGGGAAGCCATTATAGGGAAGGTCATTGGACAGGTCACCTGGCATGGTTTACAAAGTAATTGTAACCAATCACTGTAATTAGATTGACATTTTTACTCCCACTTCTTAATCAGAAAAGCTAATCTGCAATCAGGAACCTATTCAATCCCGTATACTAGTCATATTTTTTTCTTACTCTATTCCAGGAACTCAATAATTGAATACTGCTTTTGAAAATACAAAATTTGGAGTGACTATGACTTAGAGTCCTGTTTCAGTTATTATGCATAAACACCACCTCAAGCTTAATGCAATAAAAATAATCACATTTTTTATGCTCATCTATTGTGTGGGTCAGAAATTTTGAAAGGACAGAGTACATATGACCTTCTCTCTGCTGGAAAAACTCAAAGGCTGATGGTTACTAGAGAATTGGGGGTGACAGTCTCCATAGACTCGTTCACTCATAAGTTTGGTGCCTGGGCTGGGAGAACTGTAAGCCTATTACTGCTAACCAGACTGTTTATGCTTGGCCTTTCCATGTGGCTTGCTGTCCTCATAGTATGGGAACCTCAGGATGGTAGACTTGTTTTTTAGATTTTATTGTGATTTGAGTAAAAGTTTACAGAGCAAATTCATCTTTCATACAATAGTTCATATACACTTTGTCTCATGACATTAACTGTAATCTCCCACAATGCAACATCTCTCCTCCCACTAGACACCTCTTCCCTGTGTCCTTCCTTCCCATGCACTCCTGCCCCCCAAGCTGTCTCCCTGTGCATACACAGCCCTTCTATTCTCCCATGACTGATCTCTCCAAGGAGTGTATCTACCTAATGTAAAT
>NW_006921947.1:2013341-2036051 GCF_000298275.1 Orycteropus afer afer
TCACTACTCACCAAAGTAGGACGTAGAACAATGTTTTTGTCTAGTATGTTATGCCAATTGAGCTTGATGTCCCCTGTGACAATGGTCCCGAGTCCACAGGTCCAACTACTTGCTCCCTCTGAGTAGCTGGCTGTGGTGTAGTAAATTATCTGGTATGGCTTTTCTAGCCATAAGTCTTTGTAAACTCCATGGTGGAATTTGCCATGAGCAACTGAGTAGCTCCTGGTTGTTAAAGTTATCCACTTGGGGTATTTCTGTTGAGTGTAGCACCAACTAATTTTCTGGGAAGTTCACTTTCTCTCAGGTGTATAGAATTCTGATGTTGGGATTGGTTAGTTTGGTCACTCTGCTAGGCTCAAAAAGGAGTCCTTCTAGAGTCAGAAGTCTCTCTGACTGCTGGTTGAGAAAGACATGCTGCTAAGAGAAACGTGCTCCTGAGAGACATGTGCTCCTGAGAAAGAGACACCAAGAGACACATGCTGCTGAGAAAGAGACACTGAGAGGCATGCACTGCTGGGAGATAGACTGAGAGAGACTGTTGGCTGAGAGACAGTGGGCTGAAAGAGACTGAGCATTGTTCCTGAACTTGAATTATAGCCTGGTGCTTCCCTAATAAACCCCATAATCTGTGAGTTCTGTGTGGTCACTGCAGCGAATTATTGAACCCAGCAGAAAGGTGATGGGTGCTGTGGGAGGAACAGTTGGTGTCAGGATTGATGAAAGGGCTGGAGGGAGGCAGCATGTCTGTCCTCACAGCCTTGGGCTATTGATGGTGATTCTGTCCTTCTCTTGTGGGATTACAGGAGATCAGAAGATGCAGCCTCATTGCTCCTTAGGCACTGGCTGTGGCTAAGAAGTGACTACAACCTTGTCCCTTGTCAACTCTACTATATACCTGGAAATTCTTACAGAACATACAAACACACTTGTAGAAACATTGTCTTCCAACCCTATACATGGTCACGGGCACACTCCCCCCTGCACAGACATACCTAATAGTTCAGCCTGTCCACTCATCTATCTACCCGTAGATCAATGTTTGTCATCACTGGTAATGCCATACTGTATATGCAAATGGGTTTGTCTTTGTTATCTGCACATCCCATGCATGTCTCTATGTCTTCCTCTTCCTCAATGCGAAGGATGGTAGACTCAGGAATCCAAGCACTAGTGTGCCAGTAAATAAGAAGGTTCATCGCCTTTTATAATTTAGCTTGCAAGTCACACAGTGCTACTTCTTCCACTGACTTCTTTGGTTGCAAGCAAGTCATAAGCCTGCCCAGATTCAAAATGAAGGGACATAAGACCCCATCTCTCAGGAGGAGGAATTTCAAAGTCTTGGCTATTGGTTGGTTTTCAGCAAAAGATTCCTTCAGTAATGTATGCCTAACAAACACTTTTGGAGTAGAAAAGATTAACAGTTATATGTAACCAAGGCTATACCTCCAGATGGATCTCTTTGAGTTCCAGACCATCTGCCTTCACCTAACCCATGTCTCCATTTGACTATCACAAGTGCACCTCAATCACAACATAATCTCCTCCAACCCAATATGATACTCATTTAGTTTCTTCTTTCTCATTGAATGGAAGGTTGGGCAATTCACTTCCATAGTGATACCACCTTGGAAACCCAAGGAGGGGTTGCTATGAGTCAGATCTGATTTGACAGCAGTGCATATCATCTACCTAGTGGTTCAAGCTGGAAGTTATCCTTGACACTACCCATTCCACAAACTCTCCTTCTCTCCATCTTGAACGTTTGTTGGTTGCCTCTCCTACATATGTCTTAAGCTGACACATTGCTCTCCACCTATGCCAATAGCTGCTAGTCAAAACCACTATCATCCCTCACCTGGACCATTGCTATACCCTCCTAACTATTCATCACAGATCTACTTTTGCCTTCCTCCAGCTGGTCATCTACATTGCAAGCAAAACAATTTATTTCAACATGCTAATCTGGTTATGTCATGCAATCCCCACTAAAAGCCTGCATTGACTTCCTTGGTTCATAAAATAAATCTCCAAACAGGTACTGTGGCTTACCAAGTCTCAAGAATAGAAGAGAATTTCCCAAGGCCATTCCTCTTCCCTAATATTAATCTCCAGGTCTTTGAAAAAGCATCATTCAGCTATTACGTGGTCAGGGGACTTTTTAGTGTAAACCCACTGTGTTGGGGCTCACACTGAGTCTTGAGGACAGCTGGAACCTCCATAATGTGCCTTGCATTGATTGAGGCTCCCTACAACCTTCAGTTCCAACTGAGCAATTTCCTGTTCCAACCAAGGACAAATTCTGTCTAATCAAAGAATCTGGGTGAGAAATGTGAAGGAAGAATTATCACAGATTTCAGGAGTCCTTTCATTGCCTCCTATGCAGGGTATAAGAGAAAAATCACAAATCTGGGCTCAGCTAAAAAGGTTCATTTTATAAGTGCTATGTTCTTTAATTACACTGAAATCGCTTATGTATAGCAAATGATTCACTGGTCATATCAAGACAAGACTTATTTGAAACACAAGACTGAGAAATTGGGGCAGACCGATTTACGATCAGTCAAATTGATGTATAAAATAAAGTTACATAATGAGTCTCAGATGAATTGAAGAGTACCATTGCTGTGCTTCATAAACAGACAGGATTTAAGGATATTTTGTCAAAGTGGGATATAAAAATTGGATGTATTAAAACTTTGACCAGATGGTTAATTTTCTATGGGAATCTAACCAGTGGATAACAAAACAGGGTCAGCTCTAAGGTCTACTCCTCAAATAGGTAGAAATAATTAAATAACTGGGTTCCTGGTTAGAAGAAGTGGAGAAATCAATGACTAAAATTCTTTCCTTCCTGGAAGGATCTAACTGACTCTCTTTCTGAGTATGTTCAACTTAGCTGTGCCTACAGATTATTCTTTATTTTAGCTTCAGTTCATCCATGACTCAAGCTCATCTCCATTTTGCCCTCATATAAGAATCTTGCCATATTATCATAACATTTTATTCTGAACCTGCTATAAAGGCAATTAGTCATTCATTATAACACAAAAAATTCAAAGTGGTTGCAATTATGTTTTCTGAATCAAAACCATATACTTTGATGTGGATAATTTAAGGTTCTATATTCAAAAGACACTGAATGAGTCATAATGGTAAATAAGAAGACCCTTAAACTAGCATTCATATCTCCTGCATATAGAAAATTAAATGGATAATTTCCACCCATGATAGATATATTTTTTGTAGAAGAGAAATTTAAAGAATTGATTTAATTAGCTGTAACTATGCTCAGAAGCATAACTTGAAATGCTGTTGAATGGATGAGGAAAGTATTTTTAAGCATAGGAAAACTCTCCTAAAATTCCCTTTTATTCATCATTGAACAAACATTTATTGAGCACCTACTGTTTGCATGACCATGTAGCACATAATGATATTCCATTCTAGTTCTGGTAGTGAATTGAATGAGATCATCTTTTCAGCTGTCCATTCACAATATGTGGGGAAAGACTATAGAAATTAAATGAATGAGTCACTCTGATGAAAAAAAAAAAAGTGAACATATTTATTTAGAATTCCTTTTGTTTTATGTGCTAAGACTAAATTACAAGTTAATCTACCTTTTCTGTGTTTTTAAGGGTCCAGAAATTTAAAAGAAATAATCTCTCATTCAGGCAGTGAACTATATGCTTAATCATGAGTTTCTAAATGTTTATAGAGGTGAGAGCCAGCAATTTCCAAGATTCCACAGATATGAAAAAGAAAAACAGCATAGTCAATTTAGGCATATAAGGGCAAATTTATTTTGAGAGGTCATTTCCACTGGAGAATTTTTGACTTCATAATACAGAACAGGCTTAGCACTTTACAGATGGCCATTAGAGCTCAGCTAGGCCACTGGTTTTCAATCTTTGCAAATAGGATCCTCCATTCTCATCCCCAGATATTCTGATTCAGTTACAGTAAAATAAAAAATAAAATATAAATCTTCCATTCTCATCCCCAGATGTTCTGGTTCAGCTACATTAAAATAAAAAATAAACAAACTCACTGCCGTTGAGTCGTATCCGACTCATAAAGACCTCTCCTTGGGTTTCCGAGGCGTATCTCTACGGAATCTACGGAAGTAGATTGCCCAATCTTCCTTCTGAGGAGTGCGTGGTGGGTTTGAACCACCAGGCTTCTGGCTAGTAGTCAAATGCCTTAGGCCACCAGAGCTAAGTCTTGGACAAATGGCTTTATAAAGTGGTAGATCTACAATTACTTTATTACAAGAGCTTTGGCCTGATTTTCATGATACAAACAGGCTGATTGAAGGTTATAATTAATGTCTTTTATTTGTAGCACTTGGCACATTTATTCATCAGAATTATTAATGCATCAAGTGAATGAGCCCTCTGTTTTCCAGCCTGACTTTCCTAGAGATCAGATCTACACAGTAAAGACTGGCACAGAGTGTCAGGCAATCATTCGCATCAGCTATCTCTCCAGCTCAGGTTCTTACAAGTAATTGTCAGGTAGCATTACAATGTCTAGCCATATTTAGTTCTGGCTCCATGAGAGGCACTAGTGGGCAACACAGATAGCCAAAGGCCCCAAGGATGCTTATTGGACTCTCGTCTTCATTTTCAGGCTGTATGTTCCTCACATACATGGAGGTGGCACCTGGGTACTAATCTGCTAAGTGAGCCACATCCAAGCCAATCTTCCCTGCTCTCCAGGTTTTGCACCCACTCATTGGAGCACACATGTTATAATCTAATCTAACTATTCTGAACTCCTTGAACTTTTCTTCAGACCACATGCTCTCTCATTCCCCATTTTGCACATGATAAATTGGATAAATTGTAATTAACTCAAGTAGCTCTTCTCACCTTCTTTACTTATCTGGAGATCTGTTGAATTTACAAAATTCATTTTAATACACAAGATACTATTTGTTTTTCCCATATCATGTGGGTTACAGTTGGACTCTCATTCATATTATCTTAAAAGTCTTTGTTCAATATGCTTTTTTTTATATAGCTGAGGCATTATTGACATACAATAAACACTAATGAAATAAAATTAATACTAAGTTTTCTTCTCTTTTGGGAAATGTAACCATCATTGATTATCTGGCAAGAGAAGACTACAATGCCTCTGGTGACTCAAAGAATCTACACAGTATTAAGGAAGGCAGCAACACAGTTGTAGAAGAACGTGATTCCATCGGTGGCTATTTAGAACTAAATTTTTATCAAGCTAGTCATTTCAATCCCACCTTCTCAACCTCACCATTTCGACCCCCTCTTTTGACTCACTCACGTACCCAGATCCCATACATTTGTCTCTACTAAGACTACTTGCTCTTTATCCCAAGGAATAAGTACAATTTATCAGTCTTTTATCTAATTCATGTAGAAATAAGTAATACAAAATACCACTGATATCAGCTAAAACCACACGTTTAAATGTGTAAGTGATGAAAAACTAGCCAAAGAATCAATGTTAAAAATTGACACTAGAAAAAGTAGCCATGGTGTTCAACACCAAATAATGAATATCTCATCTCTACTGTATCGCTGAGATGACCTAGAGGGTTGGAGGGAGAAACAGGTATACATCTAAGGGACTAAGTTTCTATCTACACATGGACATTCACACTTTCCAATTTACCCTTTGAAAGCCAATGTTAATGGAAGGAACTGAGCTATGAATGGGCCACATTATTAGAAGTGCCTTGTGCTGGGTCAGGCACACAGCAGAGGCTTAGTAGATGTTTTCTGAATAAAGGCATGAATGAGTGAACAAATGATCATCTTCATAGATTTAAAGTATTTGATTGGGATTTGCAGAACTGTCTTTAAAATAGTCTATTCAAATCTGTAGATCAACAAACTAGATTATGGGAAAGTCAGTGCTGATTTTAACTTACTTGTTTTCTGTTTGCTGATGAATTAAAATGACCACATCATTCTTACCCTTGATTTCTCAGCCTGAAAAGTTAATGAACTGTATCTGTGCCATGAATAATTAAGTTGAGCTTGAAGAAAACTCCCATTTTCAAAGCTTCCTGTACCACCAGTTAACTATGATTTAGCCTTTTACTTCTGAAGTGTTCTCAGCATCTTCCATCTGACGTGACTGACAACCAACTACTCTGTTCTTCCCTTGTCTTTATTCCCCCAGGAAGAAGATGCTACTCGGGAAAGTCGCTTTAATTTCAGTGGTTATGGGATGGGTCACTGCCTCCAAGTGAAAGATGGGGCTGCTGTCAAGGCCACACCTGCCAACCCACTCCCACCACCCCCTAAAGATGCAGATGCCATCAAGAAGAAGTTTGTGGACCGGGCAAAAAGGATTGACACGATATCTCGAGCTGCCTTCCCACTGGCCTTCCTCATTTTCAACATCTTTTACTGGATCACATATAAGATCATTCGGCATGAGGATATCCACAAGAAATAGGTGTGCCCTACAGATCTGGGGACCTTCTTGCCTAAGTGTTGTGCTTGTAAATACACAGTGAAATTGTCTTTATATCACTTTGACAGAGGAGAAGGTCAGGGGTGGGGGGGAGGATCATGTGGGCGGGTTTCCTGGCACCTACATGAAAAAAGAGATGTTATCCAGGCCATGAAGAAAACAATGTTTGCACAAAGTTAAGATGTTGCAGAATCACTTGAGTATATTCTCTTCCATAGTCTTGAACATTGGTCTTTCAGATGATGCATCAACCAGACATGATGTGCAGGGTCAAGTTCTCGAGGGCTATTTGTCTTTTGATTTGATTTAAAAAATGCACGCACACAAAAGGAACATGCTTACTATCTGACCATAGTGACTAGCCTATAGTGAGTCGAGGACCAAATTTTTTCAGGAAAATGCTGCCTCGTTTTTAAGATAAGCCTCCTGAGCTACATTCTTTACAATGTGTGTAATTAGTGTTTCACCCGAAAAATCCTTTTGTGGATTAGAAATTATTTCTACTTTCCAGGAAACAATAGCAACAACAAATAAGCACCAATGACAAAGAACAGATTTCTACCTTACTGTCTGTGTAGGTGTGCATTTTAATATTCTTTTTCTTTCCTAGGAGTAATTTTGGGGTTGAAATTATGTAGTATATAATTGATTTGATAGTATAATCTAGGAAAACAATGCCCATTTTATTTTAGAGCCAAGTTGATGCATTATTTTCTTTTCATTTTGGCTATATTTATGTGTGACTTGAAGTGTCTAAGTGTGACTTAGCCACTCATCCGCTCAGCCGCAGTATTTATGCAGATGGTTTGTTCTGACCGATGTAGCTCAGATTCGCTTGAATTTCCCATTTCTGCTCCCATTGTAGGTATAACCACTAGTCCTAATGTCAACTGACCCCTGATTTCTACTGTTAATCCAAGTGACTATCATTTTAAATACCCTTCACTAACTTAAAGAATTTTAAAATTGTACTGTGATTTTCATAACCCGTTGCCTTTTTGGTACCAGAGCTACGTGGTTCGAATCCTGGCTACGTGTTTTAAGTAATATTAAAAAAAAAAGAAGTATTTTTGCTTACTCAGATAAAAGACAACCTGTAAAATTATAATGAAAAATTTAAATTTTACATGTGCTGTAAAAGGGGTTATTTAAAAAAGTATTTGTTCAATTTCAATAAAGCTAAGTGTGCCACAGAACGTCTCTAGAATGTTTCCATTTTTGCACTAAAATGTAAATAATTAGATGACAATGATAACTAAGCTTTTTAAAATCTGGTCTTGCTCATAAACTGGAAGCATTTATATAGCTATTGTATTATTAGTGATTATATTCCTATAAAGAAAGGAAAACATGTCAGGCTCATTGTAGACATAGAGAAACACAGGCACAGAAGCATGTGCGGCCATTGTGAGTAGAATCTAATACTGGATACTTCATAAGAGACATGGAAGGGTTCCTAGAGCACTGATGAGTCATAAAATCTCAAGGTGAAAAGAAACTAAAAAGACCAAACCCATCCATCTAGCCATCCTGATCTTGTCTGGAATGGTATTCCAAGACAAAAAAAAAAAAAAAAAGTTTTTGCGTAGCCCAGTGAATTAGAGATAATCCTTGTAGATTTTCTTTAACCACAGATATCCATCATAATATTCTCAGGAAGGTGTGGATTTATAAGTCAATGTTCATGGCCTCTTACACCTATTCAAGGAGTTCTGGTGGCACAGTATTCAGCTGCTAATTAACAGGTCCACAGTTCAAACCCACCCAGTGGCTCTGTGTGAGGAAAGACCTGCCAATCTGTTCCTGTAGAGATTGCAGCCTAGGAAATGCTATGGGGCAGTTCTACACTGTCACCTAGGGTTGTTATGAGGCAGAATCAACTCAACAGCACACAACAAAGAACCGATTCAAATATTGAATCATTTCCAAGGAGAAGTATCTTGCAGAGTGGCTAGAAGCATGAATTTTGAAGACAGAGAGGACCAACTCTGGTGCCTATCAACTGTGTGATCTTGGATAAGTTACCTGACTTTTCCAGCTTCTTAGAGTTTTAAGAGGACTGGCAGGAATTGCAGATAAAGCCATTAGCATGGTGTTCAACACAGTATATTCTCAATAACTAATGTTATTGTCATTGTGTGCCACTAAGTTGATTCTGACTCATAGCGGCCCTACATGACAGAGTAGAGCTGCCCCACAGTGTTTCTGTGGTGCCCAAGGCATCTGACTGCCAACAAGAAAGTTGGTGGTTCACACCCACCAGCTGCTCCACAGAAGGAAGATGGAGCAGTCTATTTCCTTAAAGATTTACCTTGGAAACCCAAAGGGGTCGCTATGAGTTAGAATCAACTCGATGGCAGTGGGTTTGGTTTTAGTTTGGTAATCTTTACAGGAGCATATCCCCAGGCCTTTTTCCCCGTGGAGCTATTGATGGTTCAAACTGCTGACCTGGTTAGCAACTGAGCACTTAACCATTGTGTCCCCAGGGCTCCTTCCAGTAACTCCTACATAATAATAAAATAATGATTACCATGGAATGGCATCGGTTACCCACTGAGCATGAATCTTCAGTGTCTAGCCTTGGCAAGTTCAATGCCATATGTTCTGTGTCACTTCTAAAGCACTATCTCAGTCTTATTGCTCGCTGGCTTTCAAACAAATGAGGGAAAGTCATCTCCAATTGCTTCTTCATTCTCTCCCTCCAACTGCCAAACAGTAAAATTGAGGCTAACGTGGCTCTCAAAGATGGCCTGACACCACAAGTGCCCTAGGAAAAGCCCTAGTGCTGCATATCGGGGTACTGTGGGAGGGAAAGTCCTAAGCTAAATGACCATGTTTTATCAGTATGTGCATCAGAAAACTGAAAAGAGACTGATCACCAAAACTATCTGTCAGTCACTCAAGTGGACAAAAGTACCCTGGATGGCAACTGGGCCTCATGACTTTTCTCTGGTTCTAATCCGACTCTGCCCTCATTCAGTAGTCAGAACACTTACTCTGATTTGTATTATGTAAATAAGATAAAAATCTCAGGACAAAAGTTTTGAACACCACATACTCTGATAAAACAGATAGTTCCCCTGTAATGTTATTGGAGACTTTGTTTAGGACATTTTTCTTTCATGACAGTATTTGAGGGAAAATAGTTCAAGAGTAGAATCTTGAGGCTCTGAGGAAGAGACCTTATTATCTGTTTTCATTAGATTGGGAGCTTCTGGAAGAAAAAAAAACCTCAAAACCAAGCCCACTGCCATCGAGTTGATTCTGACTCATAGCGACTCCCATTGCGTTTCCAAGGCTGGAAATCTTTGCAGAAGCAGATTGCCTCATCTTCCTCCTGTGGAGCAGCAAGTGGGTTTGAATTAGTGACCTTCTGGTTAGCAGCCACATGCCTTACCCACTACACCAGCAGAAAAAAAAAAAAGTGTCTGTGATTTCATTAGTTCGCTAAAATGCCTGCCACAACTCAGGTGCCCAGTGAATTTCACTGCCATCTCTATGCAAAGCTTGGTCAAAGAACATATGCTGTGCCCATTGACAAAGTTCTGGAAGCTTTTCCCAACCCAGAAATGCCATCAGGTAACCAACTATTGGCACTGTTTTCGGATTATGGATTGCTGGGGATTTGTCTTTTAAACATTTTTCAATTCCTACCACTTGGATTTAAGAACACATCTGGATGCTTTAAGGTCCAAAAACTCTTTATGACATTCTCTCAAACACGTTGGTCCTGAACAGATTCCGAGAAACAGACTGATGGTAGTTTTTTTTTTTTTTTTTTTTTTTCAATCCTCCCAAACAGTGTTAGCATGAAACTCCTCTTCTATGCCACTGAACAGAGCTGCCAAATTCTAGAAAGCCGAATTTCCAATAAAGATTAAATGAATATCATTTTACATTTCGCTTACTCCATTAATATAAAATAAGAAGGTTCTAACCAAAACACAGCACAAAATTTCATATCATAGGGTTCACAGCTTTGGGAAGAAAAAAAAAATCCATTCAGATTACTTCTTAGGAATTTTACATTTCCTACTTTAAGCCTGATGCCAGTATGTGGGATGAATTTAAGTCATATGTCCACCATAGAGACTTTCCTAAATATTTCAGCCTCTGCTTTAACCTTTTCCTTAGTTTCACCAATTTGGGTTTGTTTTCCTTTCTTAAGCATAATTCAAATGATTCAAGAATAGACCTATGGCTATATATTCTTCATAGAGCACAAAGTAGAAGAACTAAAGATAACATCACAACCTCACGTTCATATGGTGCTTTCAACATCTCAGTATGTTTTAATGTCTACCACAGCCTTTGAATCTAACAACAACCATCCAAGGTGGCCCGAACACAAAGAGCTAATATCCACCGTTTGATCAACAGACACACAGAAGCTCTGAGAGTTGAGTGCCTAGCCCAAGATCGCCGATTATAAGCTGAACAACCAGCACAGTTCGTTTCCTCACTCCTCAGACTCATCCTTTCACGATACACACAATATCTAAAAAAAGAAAAGCCTGGCGAGTATACAAGTCCTGGAATCACTGAACCACCCTCCAGATGACAAAAAACCAAACCCAACCCACTGCCATTGCATCTAAGAAGTTGCTAAAGGGGCACATACAATAAAGTATTTCTATTGAAAATGCCTAAGGAAAAGCTTATTCAGAAACTATCCATGTCAACAGAGTAGAAGAGTCACTGTCTTGTATAATTGAATGGATGGAAAGATCTTTTGGGGTAAAAAAAAAAAAAAAAAGAAAGACCAATGGACTTCAGTGTAGAATGCATTTATTGCCATTTTAGAAAGAGGGAAAATCACCTTTGTTTTGTCACACATGTCCCTATGTACGAAAAATGCAATATTGCTACTCGTGTGCAAATGCATTTTACAAATAATGCAGAACATATTTCCCTACAGTGAGGACAGTGTGAAGTGGATGTGGTTAGCACTAGGAAAGTACCTTATCACTTTGGCACAATGACTGCGAACCCCAGTAAGTGACTGTGTCTTCCAAGACGAGAGCAAGGTTCCCATGGGTTCTTTGTGCACCCAGCCCCTCCCCAGGTTTCTTAGGCTGCAGTCTGAGGCTGCTCATGGGATGCCCAGCTTGCTCAGTCCTCATCAGAGGCTCCAGGGCCTCAAAACAGATGGAATCAAAGGGCCAGAGGCCCTTTTTCTGCCATGATCAGAACTAACCAAGACTTCATCAAATCCAAGGGCTAAACTACCCCTGCCTTCTGAAGGAAAAGATATAGGGGAGGAGTGGGGTGGAGTGGGGAGGAGTAGGGAGAAGAGCTAAAAGGAAGATGAACCCAAACCCAAACCCACGGCCACAGAGTTGATTCTGACTCATAGTGTCCCCATGTGTTGCAGAGCAGAAGAGCTCCACAACGTTTTCTTGGCTGTAATCTTTGTGGAAGTAGATCACCAGGCCTTTCTCCAAAGCACTGTGGGGTGGGTTCAAGCCACCAACCTTTAGGTAGTAGTTGATCGCAAATTATTCATGCTACCCAGGAAATTAAAGGAAGATAGGAGTCAGAAAGTTCCTTTTAAGACATATAACATGTCATGTCCTTCTCTTTAAACCTCCTGTGCTTTCCCATTTTACTCAAAAAGGCAGAGACCTCACTGTGACCGTGTGATCTGTCCCACCACACTCTCTCATCCCCACCCTGTCCAGGCATTGTTGTTGTTGTTAGGTGCAGTTAAATTGGCTCTGACTCATAGCAACCCTATGAACAGCAGAACGAAACATGGCCCGGTCCTGTGCCAGTCTCACAATCCTTGCTATATCTGAGCCCCCATCATTGCAGCCACTGTGTCAATCCAACTCATTAAGGGTCTTCCTCTCTTTCACTGACCCTCCACTTTACCCAGCATGATGTCCTTCTCCAGGGAATGGTCCTTTCTGACAGCATGACCAAAGTAGGTGAGATGAAGTCTGGCCATTCTCCCTTCCAAGGAGCATTCTGGCTGCACTTCCTCCAGGACAGATTTGTTAGTTCTCCTGGCCGTCCAAGGTACTTTCAGTATTCTTTGCCAACACCACAACTCAAAATCATTAACTCTTCCTTCATCTTCCTTATTCATTGTCCAGCTTTCACGTGCATATGAGGTGATTTAAAATACCATGGCTTGGGTTAGGTGCACCTTAGTCTTCAAAGAGACATCTTTGCTCTTTAGCACTTTAAACAGGTACTTTGCAGCACATTTTCCCAGTGCAATACATCATCCGATGTTTTAACTGCTGCTTCCATTGACGTTGATTGTGGAACAAAGTAATATGAAATCTTTGACAACTTCAATCTTTTCTCCATTCATCATGATGCTGCTTATTAATCCAGTTGTGAGGATTTTTGTTTTAAGTTGAGATGTAATCCATACCGCAGACTGTAGTCTTTGATCTTCACCAGTAAGTGCTTCAAATCATCTTCACTGTCAGCAACCAAGGTTGTGTCATCTGCATATCACAGGTTGTTATGAGTCTTGCTCCAATCCTGATGCTGTGTTCTTCTTCATATAGTAAGGTTTCTCTGATTATTTGCTTAGCATACGAATTGAATGAGTATGGTGAAAGGATACAACCCTGATGCACTCCCTTCCTGATTTTAAACCATGCACTATCACCTTGTTCTGTTCAAATGACAGCCTCCTGGTCTATGAACAAGTTCCTCATGAGCACAATTAAGTGTTCTGTAATTCCCATTCTTTGCAATGTTATCCATAATTTGTTATGATCCACAGAGTTGAATGCTTTTGCATAGTCAATAAAACACAAGTAAACATCTTTCTAGTATTTTTTGCTTTCAGCCAAGATCCATCTGACATCAGCAATGATATCCCTCATTCCATATCCTCTTCTGAACCCAGCTTTCATTTTTGGAAGTTTCCTGTCCATATACTGCTGCAACCATTTTTCAATTATCTTCACAAGATTTTATTTGCATGTGACATTAATGATATTATTCAATAATTTCCACATTCTGTTGGATCACTTTTCTTTGGAATGGGTATAAATATGGATCCCTTTCAGGCAGTTGGCCAGGTAGCTGTCTTCCAAATTTCTGGGCATAGATGTGTAAGTGCCTCCAGTACCAACATCCATTTGTTGAAACATCTCCATGGGTATTCCATCAATTCCTGGAGCCTTGTTTTCCACCAATTCCTTCAGTGCAGCTTTAACTTCTTCCTTCAATACCATTGGTTCTTAATCATATGCCACCTCCAGAAATAGATGAACATCAACCAGTTCTTTTTGGTGCAATGTCTCTGTATATTTCTTCCATCTTCTTTTGATGTTTCCTGATCATTCAATATTTTGCCCATAGAATCTTTCAATATTGCAACTCAAAGCTTGAATTTTTTTTCAGTTCTTTCAGCTTGAGATATGCTGAGCATGTTCTTCCCTTTTGGTTTTCTAACTCCAGGTCTTTGCACATTTCATTATAATAATTGACTTTATCTTCTCAAGTTGCTCTTTGAAATCTTCTGTTCAGCTCTTTTATCTTGTTATTTCTTCCATTCACTTTAGCTACTCTCCTATCAAGAGCAAGTTTCAGGGTCTTTTCTGACATCCCTTTTGGTATTTTCTTCCTTTTCTGTCTTTTGAATGACCTTTTGCTTTCTTCATGTATGCTGTTCTTGGTGTCATTCCATAATTCACTGGTTGTCAGTCATTTGTGCTCATTGCATCAAATCCATTCTTCAGATGGTCTCTAAATTCAGGTGGGATATGATCAAGGTCATATTTTGGCTCCCCATGGTCTTGTTTTAGTTGTTTTCAGCCTCAACTTGAAATTGTATATGAGCAGTTGATGGTCTGTTCCACAGTCCGCTCCTGGTCTTATTTTGGCTGAAGATATTGAGTTTCCCCATCACTCTTTGTACAGATGTAGTCTATCTGATTCCTGTGTATTCCATCTAGCAAGGTCCACATGTATAGCCATCATTTATGTTGTTGAAAAGAGGTAATTGCAATGAATACGTTGTTGGTCTTGCAAATTCTGTCATGTGATCTCCGGTGTCATTTCTATCACCAAGGCCATATTTTCCAACTACCAGTGATTCTTCTTTATTTCCAGCTTTCACATTCCAATCACCAGTAATAATCAATACATCTTGATTGCCTGTTTGGTCAATTTCAGACTGCAGAAGTTGGTAAAAATCTTCAATTTCCTTATCTTTGGTTTTGGTGGTTGGTGCATAAATTTGAGTAATAGTAGTATTAACTGGTGTTCCCTGTCGGTGTATGGATATTATCCTATCACTGATGGCACTGTACTTCAGGATGGATCTTAAAAAATTCTTTGTGATGATGAATGTCATGCCATTCCGCCTCAAATTGTCATTCCCGGCATAGTAGATCATATGGTTGTCTGATTCAAAATGGCCAAAACCCAACATAGATCTTTATAAGTTCCATTTCATGTTTGACAACTTCCAATTTTCCTAGATTCACACTTTGTACAGTCCAGGTTCCAATTTATTAATGGATGTTTGCAGCTGTTTCTTCCCATTTTGAGTCATGCCACATCAGCAAATGGAGGTCTAGAAAGCTTTACTCCATCCACATCATTAAGGTCAACTCTGCTCTGAGGAGGCAGCTCTTCCCCAGTCATATTTGGAGTGCCTTCCAACATGAGGGGTTCATCTTCTGGCACTATATCGAACAATATTTCATGGCTATTCATAAAGTTTTCCAGTAATATATCAGACAGTGTTTCACTGCTCTTCATAAGGTTTTCACTGGCCAATTCTTTGAGATATGGATGGCTCCTGCCTTCTTATAAGTCTGTCTTAGTCTAGAAGCTCCACTGAAACCTGTCCACCATGGTTGAACCTGCTGGCATTTGAAATACCAGTGGCATAACCTCCAGCCTCACAGAAACATGGAAGCCATCACAGGATGACAAACTGACAGATGAGTGGGGACTCCAACCCACATTTAAAAAAAAATCATCATTGTGAGTGGACTATAATTCACAGTGACCCTATAGGATACAATTGCCGCACTATAGGACAGAGTAGAACTGTCCCATTGCGTTCCCAAGGCTGAAATCTTCATAAGCAGATCACCATACTTTTCTCTCTAGGAATGGCTGGTGGGTTCAAACTTTTTGGTTAGCAGCCAAGTGCTTAACCACTGCACTACCAGGACTCTTTCACTGGCCACCTTACTGTTCCTTAAATATGCCAAGCATACATCATCCCAGGGCCTTTGCACTTACTGTTTCCTCTGGCTGGCACCCTCTGTCACTTGACATGGGATTGGAATTTTGTTTTTTCTGTAAAAGGTCATGTAGTAAATGTTTTAGGCTTTCTGAGCCATGTGGTCTCTGCTGCAACTACTCAATCCTGCAATTGTACTGGGGAAGCAGCTATAGATAATACATAAACAAATGAGCATGACTGTGTTCCAATAAAAGTTTATTTACAAAGGCAAGTAGCAGGTTGAATTTACTCCATGAATTGTATGTTGCTGACCCCTGCTCTACATACATATAGGGCTTACTCATTTTATTCAGGTCTCTGCTCAGATAAATGTCTTTCCAGAGAAGCCTTCAATGACCACCCTATATAAACCAGTACCTCCTCATCATTGCATTCTATGTCCCATTCCTGCCTTGTAGCATTTGTTACTTTCTAACAAATGATTTTGTATGTTTATTGTTAGACACATATACACAGACATACACATATGAAGGGAAGTTCCAGGTGACAAAGTAGAAACTTTGGTGTATTATTTTATGCCCAGGGCCTATATCTGTACCTGGCATTTAGTAGGTGTTTGATCAATAAAGTATTTGTTCAGTGAATAATTCAAAAGTTCATATTTATTGGGGAGTTGAATGTATGGGAGACTTAGAGATAGAACCTAATGTTACCCAGTTTGATGGAAATTGCCCTCAAAATTTAAGCAGGTTTCATGTTTTTAACAATGAAGAAACAGTACTAGATGAGCATTTTCCAAAGTGTGTTCTGAAAAATTCTAATTCTACAGGAGGTTGAAGTGCATTACTTCTTTAAGAGGGATTTCTATGGTCAAGAATGTTTAGAAAAAATCCATTGTAGGACTTCTCATTGCCTATGACTGATAAAGAAAAAAAAAAAAAAAAAACACCTCAGTCCCATCGAGTTGATTCTGACTCAAAGCAACCCCTATCGGGTTTCCAAGGCTGTAAATCTTTACAGAAGCAGACTGTCCCATCTTTCTTCCACAGAGTGGCTGGTGGGTTCAAACCACTGACTTTTTGGAAAGCAGTCAAATGCCTTAACCACTACACCACCAGAGCTCCATTCTCATAGCCTATGGCACACTATTATTTCATGTGATTCTCCAAGAGAAGAATGGTGGAATGAATATAGCTCAAACTCTCTTGACTTGAATACTTTTCTTCCCAAGGAGCATCTTGAAGGACTTATGTCCCTTGAAACATTATTCTTTTAGGAAACATACTATATAAACACACTGTCATCGAGTCAGATCCAACTCAGCAACCACTCCTTGGGTTTTTGAGGCAGTATCACTATGCAAGTAGATTGCCCAACCTTCCTTCCGAGGAGTGGCTGGTGGGTTTGAACCGCCAGCCTTCTGGTTAGCAGTCAAGTGCTTTAGGCACTATGCCACCAAGGAAATCATCAAACGTCTTCTTAATCTGGTTCTGTGGTCCCTGTGGCCCTGTTCTAGGAGGAGAATATTTGGAAACTGGAAGTGTCAGACTTTTCTGCATCTTACCCATACTGAAAGGGAAATGAATTAAAAGACTGGAAAGAAAAATAGCTTCATGAGCATTTTTATAAAATTTGCTTTGAATTCTCTGAATAGTCTGTGGTCTCTGAAGTTGGTGAATGACAGGAAAAAGACCAAAACCCTGAAGAAGAGGGCATTTGGCTGTGTTTCTTCTGTTAGGTTTTGGCAACTGCAAATTCCCCTTTTTGGACGGTGCATCAATTTGAAGAGCCCTACTAGAACTGTGGGTGAGGTGTTTCCCTTCTTTTTTTCAGATAGTTTCTTCTTCTTTGAACCCTGCTCACTACTAAATCATGACAGTTTCCCTGTGGCATTAATTATGAGTCCTATTGGGATCTTCGAATAGTATCAATTCCATACACTCTTCCAAAGCCTAGCACTTTCTTCTTAAAGGCTTTCTAGATAGAACGTTTCCTCAGGCTCCTGTGTGTGCAAATATCTGCTCAAGGGCTTCAGTCTATGTGTACTCTAAACTCTCGGTGCTCCAAAGTCCATCCCTAGTTTACTATTTCATTTGAGAAGGTAGACTGAGGCATCTTTATCTGTATATCCCATGCTTTGCATAGTCCCTCAGAGAGGGTACATGCTTGGGAAAAGTACTAGTTAAAAGAAAATTGGGTTCCAATCCAAGCTCCTCCAAGGAGATTAAGGAAGTCTCTCTCTTTAAATGATTCTACCTACATGTGATTATTTGCCAGTTCTTCTGGAGGACAAGTGGCATGGTTGGAAAGGCATAGTTTGTGGAAGCAGATTGGAGCTCAAAGTTCCCCTCTGTCTCTTGTTGTTATGTGCTGTGGAATCGGATGGACCCAGCTCATAGCAACCCCTCCTTGGGTTTCCGAAGCGGTATCACTACAGAAGTGGATTGCCCCATCTTCCTTCCGAGGAGTGACTGGTGGGTTTGAACCTCCAGCCCTCAGGTTAGCAGTCAGGTGTCTTAGGCACTCCGCCACCAAAGCTCCCAAGTATTCTTGGGCAAAGGTTTAATGGCTCAGGACTGAGCTTCTTATAAACTACAATAATACTTATTTCATACAATTATAAGTGAGGATTAAATTATTAGTACCTACCACTTACTGGGTACTGAATAAATATTAGTTCTCACCTCTCTTTCAATCTGCTTTTAATTAGTAATGTTTTCTTTCATGAAAGATGCCATTCAGAGCCTAGACTCCTGTGTATCTATTTCTCTGTGGTCTACTATAACCATTATAATTTTAAAATCATCATCTAAACAGCAAAATGGCTGGTTGAAGGTGACGTGACCATTTCTGGAGGCAACTGGAACAAACTTCCTTGGTAAAAAGGGACATTAGGGCTCTACCTGATACAAAAAGGAAGACATTTTCTTGATTTAAATACTGAAAAGGCTTACGTCGGCATCACCAGGGTCAGGGGGAGGAAGTTAGTAGGAGGACTTTTGCTCTTACATAGCTAATATTGGTGTAACACCAGTACAGATTACAAACTGCTTTCACATAAATTCTGCCAAGTCATCCTGTGAGGACATGAACGGTGACTTTGGGAAAATGTCTCACCAGCCTCTGTTTCGTCACCCATAAAATTGAGAATTAACAGTTTCCTGGAGGAGGGCCTGGCATGGGATAGGCCTTCACTGAATGATAACCATCATCATCATCACTATCATCATTTTATGGATAAGGAAACCAAAACACAGCACTGTTCAAGGGGTGGCCCAATGTCACAGAGGTGGGTCCAGCCAGTAGGAACTAGCTGCATGACTCTAGGCAATGTCTGTAAAATGAGGATGATGACCTTTTGCCCACCTACCCACCTTTTAAGAAGCTCTGGTGGCGTTGTGCCTAAGGCATCTGACTGCTAACCAGAAGTCTGGAGGTTCAAACCCACCAGCCACTCCTCAGAAGGAACATAGGGCAATCTACTTCCATAGGGATACTGCCTCAGAAACCCAAGGAGGGGTTACTAAGAGTCTGATCCAACTCCACAGCAGTAAGTTTTTAGTTTAGTTATCCACCTTTTAAGGTTGTTGTGAGAATTAAATGAAATCATGAATGTCAAAGTTATCTGAGAATGATTTCATGAATGAGGAACCTGGGGCACAGAGAGGTTAAGTGATTTGCAAGGGTAGACAGCTCATAAATGTCATAGGCAAGGTTCAAACCTGGGCAGTATGTTGCAGAATCCACATTCTTGGTCACCACATTGTATTGCACCTTCCATAACAGAAATGATCATGAGGGAACAAATGTTATTACCTTCCCTCATCCATCAGTAATATTCCAAGACTCCTAAATGGCATCTTGCATATTTCTTTATTGCAGCTATTATGATACCATTTTTTGTCCATATCATTTTTAATTATTCATTTTCTTATCCATTTCCCCGACCAGCCTATGAGATTTTCAAGGGCACTGTGTCAGTGTTTCACAGGCTTCCTGGCTCCTAGTCCAATCTACTATATGTGCCGATTTAGTCAGATGTAGCTTAGTGATTCATCATGCAGGCCCCGGAGGGACACTGCCTGGGATCGAATCTTGGTTCTGCCACATACTAACTGTGAGCCTTTGGCTAAGGTTTCACCCAACCTCTCTATGCCTTGGACTGCTAATGTGTAAAACAGTACCTCGTTCATAGTGTTATTATGAGATTTAAATTAGTTAATTCATGTCAAATGCTTAGAACAGTAACTGGCACAGAATAAGTGTTCCACAAACATGACTAGCTTAATTTTAGACAAAAAATTAACATTTTTAAATGAAATAATGAAAGGATAGAGCATGAAAACAGTTAATATTCAAGCTGTGAACACTATAAAATATTTTTACACCAGTCTTTTCTCTTTTTTGAGCATCAGTGAAAATTCACCTTATTAGAGAGAAAGGCTATGGGAGCAAAGGGGAACTAAGGAAAAGGCTTGCCTCCCTTTTCCCCTTGGGGGAAATTCTTTTTAAAGAGCGCTAGAGAAGCAGTATTATTTCTAAGAGCCCATAGTAGGGAAAGAGAATTGCTTTGGTGAATGAAAATAGATTAATACCTGGAAGGTGCAAAATGTAATTACAGTACTGATCTCAGAAAAGCCTTAGATAGATCTAACTCTTTTCCTTTATGCTCTCCAGTATCATTAAAATGGGCTCGCATGTCAGGGTCTGCAAACTGCAAAGAATCTGAACAACACAGGTGAAGGTGGGCACCCAAAGTGCTCTCAGTGGGTCCTTGGTGGCTGTCTCATGGTAACAGCCAATGGACAGGCATTGGGGTTCTCTTCCCTGGCAGTTCTTTCAATGGCTTTGGTGACTGATTTAATGAGGTATTAATGAAGTTGCAAGGAAACAGTAGCTTGTAAATCAACCTGATGAGAAGTCACTGTATCCTAGCTCCTTTCAGCCTGTGGGTTGACTGCAGGGGAAACCCCAAACCTCCGGACTGAGGATGAATTTGATTTTTACATCTTTCTTCTTTAGTCTCGCTGAGGAGATGAACTTCTTTTTCTATTACTGCCCTATACCTGCCCAGCTTCGTTCCCTTCTGATCAGTTCAGAAGCCGGCAACAGCATTCACCTTTCAGACTTGATTAGACAAACACGCAACCTTACCAAGTTTGGCTAAGGGGTTCTTATGGTCATTGAGACTGGGGACTGAGGACTCTGGATTTTAAGAATCAGCCTTAGCAACCACTCATCATGAGTATCGGAGGTGTCCTTTGGAGTGGAGGGGGGAAATTGGAGATGTATCTGTGGCCTTTTGGGAACCTCCGATTCTATGGTCATATTTTTACTAAATCATTCAGTCAAAACTATTATCATCTCATGTCCTCCTTCATAGAGAAACGATTGCCAGCTGGAGATCATTTCAAGTGGCTGGACCTTATCATCCTGGCATGGGAATGAGAAATGAGGCTGGAGAGCAAAAACAGGGATGAAAACATGAACTTGCATGTCAGGTTAAGGATCTTGCAATTCATCCTGTAAGTAATGGGATACCATTACAAGGCCTTAAGTAGGGCCGAAGTAAGTCAGATGTTGCATTTCAGAAGATAATTCTGCCTACAGCATATACAGAGCAAAAGGAGAGGAAAGAGGGGTGTGTAGTGAAGAATTAACCTTACACAAAGGGAAGTCCGGCCTTTGCCCTTGGCTACTCAAAGGTGATCTCTAGGACCTTGGAATATCTCCACTGACAGGAGTGTCTTTGTTGGCCACTGATCAGTCTAACAATGTTATTTATGATGGGGACTTTGAGCTACATGGCATGAGTTCTGCCCTCAGAAGGACTGGAGACAAAGGTCAGTCGTATGGGCAGTGTTGATGGAGCCTCAATAAAAACTCTGAGAATCAAGTTCCAGGTGAGCTACCTTGGCTTGCAATACTCTGTGTTTAGTTATACAGTGATACTATGAGAGTAAGCCTGTCTTGACCCCATGGGGAGAGGACAGTGGAAACACCATATTTGGAACTTCTCCTAGCCTCTGCCCCATGTGCTTCTTCCGTTGGCTGATTTGATCTATTTCCTTTCCTTGTACTAAACTGTTACCATGAGTATAGCAGCTTTCAGTGAGTTCTTTAAGTTTTCTAGGAAATGGTAAAACCTGAGGATAGTTTGGGAAAACCCCTGACCCTGCAATTGCTGTCAGAAGTGAGGGTGGTCTTGCGTAGACACCATGATCTTTTAACTATATAGTTGGCTAACTCTATCAATGGGGCATTGGTAAAGTTTTGAAGCATGACAAGACCCCTTCTACTGCTGAACATAATTTGAGCAAAGAAGAAGAATTTCAAGACTGGAAAAATACAGAAATAAAAGGACCCTAGAAACTCGGATAAAAATGATTACCGGTTAAAATCCATCAAAATTCACCATGCCACTGGATAAAAATTCAGTACCATTCCAGCTATAGTTGTCAGTTACAGAGTACCTGGTCAGGCAGTAGTACACTGTAGTTAAGAATACAGGTTTTAGCACCAGATGGACCTGGCTTTGAGTCTCAAATGTGCCACTTTCTGATCCTTTCTGTTCCTATTCCTTTGCTGCATTGCTTATTTTCTCAGTTTCTTCATTTGTAATGGCAACAATGACAGCAGCATGCAATTTGCAAAATCATTGACAGATTCATGGATGTGAAGTGTTGGGACTTACACTAGTGCACTCCTTCCACATGGAAAGAAACAACAGAATTGGGGAGGTGTGAAAGGAGCTCATTAGTGTACTCCTCCTGGCCTCTTTCAGTCCCTCCCTGGAAAAGAGGCGTGGCTGAATCTGACTGGACAGTTTGTAGGTGTTTCCCTTCTCCTTTTTATCTCCCCATTCTTTTGGAAGCTAGCCTACCCTCCAAAATTTCGTGTTGTACACTGGTCTGTCACCATTCATCTGTTGTCATACTGTGGTAGCATGTGTGTTGCTGTGATACTGGAATCTATGCCACTGATATTTCAAACACCAACAGAGTCACACATGGTGGACAGGTTTCAGCAGAGCTGTCAGACTAAGACAAACTAGGAAGAAGGAAGTGGCA
>NW_006921947.1:2036759-2043395 GCF_000298275.1 Orycteropus afer afer
TGGAAAACATGGCCTTGGTGACAGAAATGACACTGGAGGCTGCATGATAGAATTTTGCAAGACCAAGGACTTATTCATTGCAAATACCTTTCTTCAACAACAGAACAGTGACTATACACATGGATCTCACCAGATGGAACACATGGGAATCAAATTGACTACATCTGTGGAAAGAAATGATAGAGAAACTCATTATCATCAGTCAGAACAAGGACACAGTAGATGACATGGTTGTTTGATTCTACATGGCCAAAACCAGTTCATTTCAGCTCACTAATGCCTAGGATATCAATCTTGATGTGTTCCATTTCATTTTTGACAACTTCCAATTTCCCTAGATTCATACTTTGTGCATTGCATGTCCTGATTATTAATGGATGTTTGTATCTGTTTCTACTCATTTTGAGTCGTGCCACATCAGCCAGTGGAGGTCCCGAAAGCTTTGCTCCATCGATATCATTAAGGTCAGCTCTACTCTGAGGATCAGCTCTTCCCCAGTCATATTGTGAGTACCTTCCGACCTGATGGGCACATTTTCTGGCACTACATCGGACAATGTTTCAGGGCTATTCATAAAGTTTTCCAGTAATATATCAGACAGTGTTTCACTGCTATTCATAAGGTTTTCACTGGCCAATTGTTTGAGAAGTGCATGGCCTCTTCCTTCTTCGGAGTCTGTCTTTGCCAGGAAGCTCTGCTGAAACCTGTCCACCAGGGGCAACCCTGCTGGTATTTTGCAACACAGTAGCATAGCCTGCAGCCTCGCAGCAACACAGCAACACATAAGCCACCACAAGATGATGAACCTCCCTTAGTTGTTTCTAACCACTCTGCACCCGCCTTCTCTGGGTCCCCAAAGCCAACCCAAGCTTCCCTGAACCTGTGCATCTGCCTTCTGCAAAGCGCCAGCCTTAAAATAAAGCCAGGCCCGAAGTCAAGCCAAGCAGCCCCAAGCCTGTGTGCCCGCTTTCTCTGGGGCCCGGCCTTAAGATAAAGCCATAAATTCAAGCTGTATGTTGAGCAAATAATCTGAGAAGCTGAATTATAAGAAGAAGAAGGTGACATCAGGATTGGAGGAAGACTCATTAACAACCTGTGATATGCAGATGACACAGCCTTTGTTACTAAAAGTGAAGAAGAGTTGAAGCACTTACTGATGAAGGTCAAAGACTACAGTCTTCAGTATGGATTACACCTCAACATAAAGAAAACAAAAATCCACACAACTGGACCGATAAGCAACATCACAATAAATGGAGAAAAGACTGAAGTTGTCAGGGATTTCATTTTACTTGGATCCACAATCAACGTCCATGGATGCAGCACTTAAGAAATCAGATGTGTATTGCACTGGACAAATCTGCTGCAAGGGACCTTTTTCAAGTGTTAAAGAGCAAAGATGTCACTTTGAAGATTAACATGTGCCAGTCCCAAACCATGGTATTTTCAATAGCTTTATATACATGTGAAAGCTGGACAGTGAATAAAGAAGACTGGAGGAGAATTGATTCATTTGAATTGTGATGTTAACAAATACCGGAAATACCATGGATTGCTAGAAGACCAAGGAGCATAGTGGGTAAGACGTTTGACTGCTAACCAGAAGGTCAGTGGTTCAAACCCACCGTGCGAGGAAGATGAGACAATCTACTTTTGTAAAGATTTCCAGCCTTGGAAAACCAGTGGAGGTCACTCTGAGTAGGAATGGACTTAATGACAGTGGTGCTCAGTTTGGCCAGAAGAATGAACAAATCTATCTTGGAAGAAATACAGCCAGAATGCTCATCGGAAGTGAGAATGGCCAGACTTCTCTGCAGGACATCATGCTTGGTAAAGTAGAGCGGGTCAGTGAACAAGGGAAGACTCCCAATGAGATGGATTGACACAGTGGCTGTAAGAATGGGTTCAAGCATAGCAAGGACTGTGAGGATGGTGCAGGACTGGGCAGTGTTTCCTTCTGTTGTGCAAAGGGTTGCTATGAGCCAGCATGTAACAATAACTCTGGTCTTGCCATATGTTGAAAGAGGATTTCCCCTCTAGGGACAGTCTGTACTTCTCTAGTGTGATCTATGACTGAACTAAGTCTGACTAATTCTAGAGTGCAGAGTTTTAAAGCCCATTTTCCCACAGAAATAAATCACATTCTCCAATATCAGCCCTATTTACAATACAAGTGACACAGGTATACCACACAGATATGTCTCCGGTTAATGTTTCCTCAGGAGAATGCCTCTTGGTTTTTAATATCCCAGCTTCACATAAATACTTTTCAGTGGAATGATGGTTATATTAAAAAAATATATTTATGCCTTAAAAAGAAATCAATGCAACATTTTCAACAAAACAGTGTGTGGGAAACAGCTCAAGTTTCATTCCAAATGCAATTGGTATTTGGAATGAGTCATGCTTAATGGATCAGAATCACACATAGATATTTTGAATTGCTCTGAGGGGCAACAAAGGGGATTTGTGGCTAGCGTATTGCTGGCACTAGGCAAAACATTACTGCAGATAAAGCAACTGTTTGTTAGCAATGATATTAATCGGAGTCAAGTAAGTGATGTTTTAAGCATTTTACCTTCCTGATAGGACAGTTTGTTCTTTACAAATGGGATTGTTAATGTGTTTTCTTTGGTTGGGGGTTTAGGGTTCATTTGTAATGTATGGTAATTTTTCCCATTTGAAATAATGGGAAAAGAACTCCTCTTTAGCATTTTCATATAGAACATCTGATTCCACTAACAGAATACCAATGTTAAGCAAGAGTTGTCTGCATTTTGGGCCTACCATCTGCCTTACCTGTTTGTTTGATTTTTCAGTTGGTTCACAATGCAATAGGGAAAACAAATGGATATTTGTTGGCCTCCACTAACAAAGAGAATACAGCAAAAGTGACAGGATGTCGCTTCTGATATCAGTTTACAAAAGCTTGTGACTTTTCTCTTGTTCCCTCTCTGATGAAACAAGTTGTCATGTTGTGAGCTGCCCTATGGAGAGGTCCATGAGGCAAGGAACTGAGAGAGGTCCCTGGCCAATAGCCAGCAAAGAACTAAGACCCTCTGTCCAAAAGCCTGGGAGGAACTGAATCCTGCCAATACCCACATAAGTGAACTTGGAAATAAACCCTCCACCAGTGAAGCCTTGAGTAGACTGCAGTTCTGGTCAAGACTTTGAGTTCAGCCTTGTGAGAGACTCTGAGCCAGAGAACCCAAGTAAGCTAGGCATAGATTCCTGAACCACTGAAATATGCAATGCAAAATGTTGTAATAAGTCCTAAATTCTGAGGTAATTTGTTATGCAGCAATAGATAACTATTATACTCAGTAAATGTATGCTAAGTGAAAGAATAAATGCATGACTTAATTATTCCCCAAAGAGCTTAATTGATTTAGATCCTTAGGTACTCACTTCCAGGAAATACATCAAGACTTTCTCAATAGGCTCTGGTGTTTATGGAAAACTAAGTAGGGCACTTGCTCAAAACTTGGTTCCTTCATTCTAATGTCATTGAATTAATTCCAAATCATAGTGACATTATAGGACAGAGCAGAACTGCCCCATAGAGTTTCCAAGGCTATAAACTTTCTCCCTCTTTCTCCCACGGAGTGGCTGGTGGTTTCAAACTGCTGATCTTCCAGTTAGCAGCTGAGCGTTTTAACCATTACATGACCAGGGCTCCTTAAAACTTGATTGCATCCCATCAATTTAAATCAAAGATAAAATTAGGGAATTACAGTCTGAGAAGGAGCTTTGTGGGTCTTAGTCCAATGTCCTCAGTAGACAGAAAAGGAAAACAGGACTCAGATGAACAAAATGACTTGTCTCAGGCAATAAGGGTCAATGATGACATCAAGCTAGAATCCAGGTCTCTTGTCTCCCACACTAGGGCTCCTCATTGGCAGCCAATGGCAGTATTTAGAGAACAGGAAGGTTGGAAAGGGCTGGAGAATTCCTGAATATAGAAAATAAGTAGGTGGTATTAGGGTGTGCAATCTACAAGAAGGGTCTACACAAAAGAAAATACAGTGATAGGACTGTATCTTGTGTGAGGAGTACTGGAAATAAAAAATCTCCATGGTATGGTTAACTGTCTTGAAGCTCATATAAAAAGAGAGTAGGAAGGCCTCCAGCTACTAGAGGAGAGTTCAGAAGAGGGAGGTAGACAGATCTTGATAGACAGGCAAACCAAGGAAGAAGCATTTGCAGGGGACTTGATGACAGGTAGCAGAGTGAATCCAGGACTAAGATAAACAGGTAGACAGGAAGAGATGGTGGGCATCAGAATTTGGGAAACTTATCAGTTTCACAGTCTTGAAGCAAGAAGGAAAGAGGAAAGGCTGTTACCTGTAGAAAAACAGTTCAATGTATGCTCAGAATGTGCCAAAACCTTCACGTGGATCTAGTGGCATTGGGTTCTCTGTTACATGACCATATGGGCTGCCTGATAGGGCTAGGTAATGTTCACTCAAGAAGCTCTGGTGGTGTAGAGGTTAAAGTATTCAGCTGCCAACCAAAGGGTTGACAGCTCAGACCCAGTAGTCGCTCCAAAGGAGAAAGATGAGGTAATCTGCTTCTGCAAAGATTTACAGCCTTGGGAACCCATGGGGCAGTTCTACTCTGTCCTAAAGAGTCGCTGAGTCAGAATCCATTCTATGGCAGTGGGTAGAATGTTCAATCTACACAGCTGTGCACAGCAGCCCTGCTGATAGGCTAATAAAGCTTTAGGAAAAGGCATGTCACATTAGCCCACAAGAAGCCAACTTTAATGAAATTACTGAGAAATTATTGATTTCTTCAGATTCCTCAGACCCAGATTGAAAAGCCTAAATGCAATAGCCTTTTCTAATGTGGTTTGGTAGATTGTGCACTAATTCTCTGACTCCTGACACAAACACTGAGAAGTCAAAGAGGAGTCAAAGGACAGTAGACCAGAGTCACCAGTCTGGATTCTAGTTCAGCATGACTGCACCTCTCTGAACTTCATCTTCCTCAACTGCCCAGTGGAGATAATAATAGCAGCTTGTCCTAGCTTGCAATGCTTCTGGGAGGGGTGAAGTCTGAAAAGTGTAAAAGGGCTGTACAAATGCAAGGCTATCTATAAAAGAGGTTCAACCAAATTTTCAACTGTAGCCACGAAATGATCTTTCTTCACTCAGTAATGGCTCACAAAGAACAAAGAGGTTCAAAGGCTAAATTACATAAAATTGCATCACATTGTCATAGCATAGTGTGTGCTGCAATAAATAATGGAGCTGAAGGTGATTCACAAAGGTAATCAGATCAATGCCCTGCAAAGCAGAGCATTCAATTCCTATGATCCAGGTCAGTAATGAGAAGGAAGGAAGGAAGTCTTCAAGGTTTCTACTCTGGGAAGGAATGCCTGGATCCAAATGATGAAGACAGGTGGGAATGGTGGCATAGGCATAGTGACTTCTCTGGTGTGTTAATTACAGTAATGCTAGCTGTTGTAACAGATAACCCCCACATCTCCAAGGCCTAACACAAAAGAAGTTTATCTTTCACTCATAGGAAATCCAAATGGCCATATATGATTGACAAGTAGCTCTCTTCTCTTCCAAGCAGTAATCCTGACCCAGCCTCCCTTGATCTTGTGGCCCCACCATCACCACAGGCTCAAGGACCACTGCTGGATCCGATCCTCTGCATCTGTCTGGTGTGCAGAAAGAGCTAGGGAGAAGAGGGAGCACCTGCTTTCAACTACTACCACTTGGAGATGACACTCAGCTCTTCCACTCACATTCTCATGGTGAGAACTTGTCTCTTGGTCTCACCTAGACACAAGATCCCCACTGCCATCGAGTACATTTCAACTCACAGCACCTCTAGAGGTCAGAGTAGAACTGTCTCATGGAGTTTCCAAGGATATCAATCTTTGCATAAGCAAACTGCCTCATCTTTCTCCTGCAGAGCAGCTGGTGGGTTTGAACTACTGAACTTTTGGTTAGCAGCCGAATGTTTAATCATTGCTCCACCAGAGTTCCTCCTAGAAACAAAAAGGATAAGAAATGTAGTTTCTGGGTTGTTTGTTTGTTATTTATTTTGTTCTTGTTGAGGATATACACAGCAAAACATACACCCATTCAACAGTTTTACATATAGCATTTAGTGTCATTGATTCTGTTCTTCAAATTTTGCAACCATTCTCCCCCTCCCTTTCTGAGTTGTTCCTCCTCCATTAACATAAAATCACTGTCTCCTAAGGTTCTTATCTAATCTTTCAAGTCGCTGTTGCCAATTTGATCCCATATAAGGTTTTCTTAAAAGAGTTTAATGCTAAAGGCAGACATTTTTCACTAGTTAAGCTAAATTATTTCTTGGTTTAAGAGCCCTCGTGGTGCAGTGGGTTAAGTGCTTGACTGCTAACTGAAAGACTGGCAGTTCAAATTCACCAGGTGCTCCATAGGAGAAAGATGTGGCAATTTGCTTCTGTAAGGATCAAGAGATCACTAAAAAGACAAAAAAAGAAGAGAAGACCAAAGTGGATGACAGAGGAGACTCTGAACCTTGCCCTTGAGTGGAGAATAGCTAAAGCAAATGGAAGAAATGAAAAGGTAAAAGAGCTGAACAGAAGATTTCAAAGAGCAGCTCGAGTAGACAAAGCCTATTACGATAATG
>NW_006921947.1:2045060-2047326 GCF_000298275.1 Orycteropus afer afer
GTTTCGTTCTGCTGTGCATGGGGTCGCTATAAGTCAGAAACGACTCGACGGCACTTAACAACAACAACAAC
This sequence comes from Orycteropus afer afer, assembly GCF_000298275.1. Lineage (NCBI taxonomy): Eukaryota > Metazoa > Chordata > Mammalia > Tubulidentata > Orycteropodidae > Orycteropus > Orycteropus afer. The sequence goes on from NW_006921947.1 coordinate 2,045,132, forward strand.
AACAAAGGATTTTAGTCTCGGAAACTCTATGGGGCAGTTCTACTCTGTCTTATAGGGTCATTATGAGTTGAAATTGATTCAATAGCAATGGGTTTGGGGTTTTATTGCTTGGTTTTAAAAGACTTCAGGGGATGTTTTTCACTTAAGGTTTAAGGTTTAATTATTACCTTAGGAACCTGTGATTTGGAGATGACACAACCTTGCTTATTGAAAGTAAAGAGGACTTGAAGTATTTACTGATGAAGATCAAAGACTACAGCCTTCAGTATGGATTACCCCTCAACATAAGAAAGAAAGAAAGAAAGAAAGAAAGAAGAAATCCTCACAACTAGACCAGTAAACACCATGATAAATGGAGAAAAGACTGAAGTTGTCAAGGATTTTCGTTTACTTAGATTCACAATCAATGCCTCAAGAGATCAAATGACCTATTGCTTTGTACAAATCTGCTACAAACGACCTCTTTAAAGTGTTAAAAAGCAAAGATGTCACTTTGCTAAGGACTAAGAGGCACCTGATGCAACCATGATGTTTTCAATCACCTCATATGCATGTGAAAGATAGATAACGAATAAAGCAGACTGAAGAACTGATGCATTTGAATTATGGTGTTGGCAAAGAACACTGAATACACTCACTCACACACTCACTGCCGTTGAGTTGGATCCGATTCATAGTGATCCCTCTTTGGGCTTCTGAGGCGGTATCTCTATGGAAGTAGATTGCCCAATCTTCCTTCTGAGGAGTGGCTGGTGGATTTGAACCATCAGCTTTCTGGTTGAATACGCTATGGACTGTCAAAAGAATGAACAAATCTATCTTGGAAGAAGTACATCCAGAATGCACCTTTGAAGTGAGAATGGCGAGATTTCATTTCATGTACTTCAGACATGTTATTGAAAGGGACCAGTCCCGGGAGAAAGACATCATGCTTGATAAAGCAGAGGCTCAGTGAAAATAAGGAAGATCTTCTATGAGGTGGGTTGATGCAATGGCTGCAACAATGAGCTCAAACAAGGCAACAATTGTGAGGATGGTGCAGGACCAGGCCTGGTTTGCATTCTATTGCCCATAGGGTTGCTATGAGTCAGAACCAACTCAAGGGCATCTAACAATAACATCCAACTTTCATTGCTCCAGGAAGTCTGGAGTCCATGAGAATTTGAAATTCTGTTCTGTATTTTCCCTTTTTTGGTAAGGATTATTTCATAGAATCCTTAATCAAAATGTTCAGTAATGATAGTTGAGCACCAACCAGTTCTTCTGGTCTCATGGCAAAGGAGGCAGTTGCTCATGGAGGCAATTAATGACCCAATCCATATCCTCCTTCTGTTTGTAATGCTCCTTCTTCCTCTGTTGCTCCAGGTGAAGAGAGACCAACTATTGTGCCTTAGATGGTCATTTTGTAGTTCCTGATTTACCAGTAACAACTTGACACTGTGAAATGAGAAACCAAATCTTTGGGAGACAGGTGGACCTCTCTGCCTCACCTAGGAACAAAAAGAACACAGACATCTACTCCTCTGCCTCCTTCCCTTTTGCCATTATTTCTATGCAATATACACATAAAAGGTTTTCATAGCTCAAAATGTAACTGATAAAATAGACAGCATTACTGGGAAAGCCACTGACATTTATCCTTAAATTGAATGAAGAGTACTTCATGGTTCTGGATGAGAGATCAGAAGCTTAAGGGAGGGCCTTATAAACAAAACAGGCTTTGAAGTTAAGCCAGTCCAAGTTCTAATCCCTGCTCCAGGCCAAACAATGAGGAAGCATGGAAAATTGATTTAACCCTTCTGAGCCTCAATGTCTTCATCAGCAGTACGAGATCAATAATAAGATCCAGAAAGTGTTTTGTGAAGATTCATTGGCTGACATGGCAAGTTCTGGGCTCATAAAATTTACTTGGTAAACAGTGCTCTCACAGCATCTACTCTTGTTGAGCACATACATCCTATAAGGGCCAGCAATTCCACTCCCAGGTATACACCAATGCATACATATGTTCACCAAATGTTCACAGCAGCACTGTACATAATAGCTAAAATCCATAAACTATACCCATGCCCACCAAGAGTAGAATGAATATATTGTTGCTATAACATGCTTGGAATTTCTTGAGCTGAAAGAACTGAAGAAAAAATTCAAGCCTAGAGTTACAATATTGAAAGATTTTATGGGTAAAATATTGA
>NW_006921947.1:2047678-2048724 GCF_000298275.1 Orycteropus afer afer
AGTAAAATCTTGCTGAAACTTAAAAACTCACTTCCATCGAGTTGGTTCAACTCATAGCAACCCCTCCTTGGGTTTCCAAGGCGGGATCTCTGTGGAAGTAGATTGCCCAATCTTCCTTCTGAGGAGTGGCTGGTGAGTTTGAACCACCACGCTTCTGGTTAGCAGTCAAATAAAAACAGTTGTAGCACTATATTGATAGGGAACTTCCAGATATGCAAGCTGGATTCAGAAGAAGATGTGGAATGAGGGATATCATTGCTGATGTCACATTGATCTTGGACAAAAACAGAAAGATGTTTACTTGTGTTTTATTGACTATGCAAAAGCACTCCATTGTGTGGATCATAACAAATTACGCATAACACTGAGAAGAATGGGAATTCCACTTAATTGTGCTCATGAGGAAACTGTTCATAGAGCAGGAGGCTGTAGTTCAAACAAAACAATGGGATACTGCATGGTTTAAAATCAGGAAGGGTATGCATCAAGGTTGTATCCTTTCACCATACTTATTCTATCTGTATGCCGAGCAAATAATAGAAGCTAGACTATATGAAAAAGGATGCAACATCATGAGCGGAGGAAGACTCATTAACAACCTGTGATAGGCAGACAATATTGCTTGCTGAAAGTGAGGATGACATGAAGTACTTACTGAAGATCCAAGACTGCAGTATGCAGTATGGATTACATCTCAACATAAAGAAAACAAAAATTCTTACATCTAGACCAATAAGCGGCATCATGATAAATGGAGAAAAGATTGAAGATTTCATATAACTAGGTTCCATAATCAATTCCAACAGAAGCAGCAGTCAAGAAATCAGACAATGTATTGCACTGGGCAAATCTGCCACAAAAGATCCTGATCTGATTACCTAGTACCGTTCTGAGAAGAAATATACCACAAATGGGATGGCCTTAACAAACAGGAGTTTATTCTTACAATTTGGAGGCTTTTAGTCCAAGTTCAAAGTGTCGGGCTCTAGGGGCTGGGTGAAAGCCCCTCAACCTTGGGGTCCAGCTCTGCCTCCTGCTCCCTGCCC
>NW_006921947.1:2049374-2050382 GCF_000298275.1 Orycteropus afer afer
AATGAACAAATCTGTCCTGGAAGAAATGCAGCTGAATGTTCCTTGGAAGAGAGAAAGGGCAGACTTCGTCTCACCTACTTTGGTCATGTTGTCAAAAGGGACCATTCCCTGAAGAAGGATATCATGCTTGGTAAAATGGAAGGTCAGTGAAAAAGGGGAAGACCTTCAACAAAATGGATTCACACAGTGGGTGCAACAATGGGCTCAGGTAATAACAAAGATTTTAAGGATGACACGTGACCGGGTAGTGTATTGTTCAGTTGTACATAGGGTCGCTATGAGTCAGAGCTAGCTCAATGGCACCTAACAACAACTACAACATAATCTATTTGTTATATCTAAATGTTACATCTAAATCTTTTATCTATAATAATAGATTATTGACTTTAAAAAAAAAACCTGTTACAAGCAAGTCAATTCCGACTCATGATAAACCCATATATGTCACAGTAGAACTGAACCACACAAGGTTTTCAATGGCCGTGAACTTTCAGAAGCAGCTTGGCAGGCCTTTATTCCAAGGCATCTCTGGGTGGATTTGAACCATCAACCTTTTGGTTAGTAGCTGAGTGCTTAACTATTTGTGCCACTCAGGGACTCCTATTGATACTACAACAATGAAAATTAATAAACCATAACTACTTGCATCAAGATGGCTGAATCTCTCAAAAACAAAATTCAGCAAAAGATACAAAAGAATGCCTCCTGTGTGATACCATTTATATAAATTTCCAAACAGACACAATAAATCTGTGCTGCTAGAAGTCAGAATAATGATTACCCTTGGAGGGGGCTATTCAATGGGAAAAAACACACAGATGGCTAGTATGCAGGTAGTGGGATGCAGGTAATGTTTTCTTTTTGTATGGAGGGTGTCAAGGATTGAATTGTTTGCCTCAAAAATACGTGTCAATGGAGGCGGGGCAAGATGGCGGACTAGGCAGAAGGATTGCACAGACCCTCTTCAACAAAGAAAAGGAAAACCAATTAACACAGACACAGAAGATA
>NW_006921947.1:2060713-2073456 GCF_000298275.1 Orycteropus afer afer
ATATATATATATGTGTGTGTGTGTGTGTGTGTGTGTGTGTGTGTGTGTGTCAAGTTGGCTGGGCCATGATTCCCAGTCATTTGGCAGTTATGTAATGATGTAATAATTCGGCAGTTATGTAATGATGGAATCATCCCTTGGGATGTGATCTGATGTGATCAGACAATCAGTTGTAAGGGGACTAGGTTGGGATGCAACACCCTCACTTAGGTCACAGCCCTGATATAACATAAGGGGAGTTTCTCTGAGATGTGGCCTGCATCACCATTTATCTTATAAGAAATAAAAGAAGAAAAAAGTGAGCAGAGATGGAGGGACCTGACTACCACCAAGAAGGAAGAGGCAGGAGCAGAGTGCATCCTATGGACCTGAGGTGCAAGACCCAGGAGAAGATTGATGCCAAGACACATGGAAATCTCCAAGGAATTCCAAGCCCACAGATGTAGAAAGGACACAAGGACCTTACCCCAGAGCTGACAGAAAGAGAAAGCTTTACCCTAGAGCTGGATCCCTGAATTAGGACTAAATTTCTGTTTGTTGAAGCCATCTTCTTGTGGTGTTTCTGTTACAGCAGCACTAGATCACTAAGACAGGGGGGTTGGTTACAGGGCATGCTCAGTTCCTGAAAATTCATTACTGTGCACACTTACATCAATAAGAAAGCTTTTAATAGTTTCCTTTCCCTAAAAGGCCTCACCCAAAGTGCTCAAATATGGCTCATAAATGCCACCATTCTTTGGAAGAGAAAAAGAACGAGAGGGGAGAAATGTGAGAATCAGCCAAAAAGAGACAGGAGACGGTGAGGACCCAGAATCAGGCTTCAGGGATCCAAAAGCCAGTGATATCTACCACTTTTCTAAATCATGCCATTTTCTGACATACACCCCAAATCCCTGCCAATGACAAAATCTTCCAGGACACTTTTTCACAGTGACCCTGACACTCTTATTTGGGTTAAGTTTTAGTGCTGCTAAAAATACAAGCCTTCCCTATGGGAAATCCAGTACATGTTTTCCAGATTATGATGTGCCTTTTACTTCCATATGCCACTCTGTCATTTCTGTCACTGTGATTCTTCTTTCCTGTTACTTTTGGTATGCTGGTGGAGCCAAGGACGTGAGGGGGAGGGAAGGGCTCTTCCTTACCACCCCAATCCCTGCAATCTCCATCTCTTACTCCAATCACCAGTGAGAGCTTCCAACATCCTGATCATGCAAAACTTATTCTCTGCAATTGACAGAAGCAACCAGGCAATAACTCAAACCTCTTCTCACTAGCCTTCTGCATACTGAATGAGGTACCCACCGGACATCTTAAATTATGTGCCAAGTGTAGTCACCACATAATCACAAAGGGTCACCAAGGTTACAATGCCGGAAGTCATTGATCAGCACATTTGGTTTCATTTTTTATGTTATTTTATAAGTGTTAGCATTGATAGAAACCTTAGGAGATGACCTTCCCATTAATCTAGGAAGAAAATTGAGGCCAAAAGAGTTAGATAACATGCTGTAAGTCAAAAAGGTGGTTGTGACAGAGCTAAGACAAAACTTCAGATGTTCAGTTCCCAAACCAGTATCCTTTTCACCACCTTTTACCTCTAAGGGGCCTCTGTTTTTCTTTCCATGTGATTAGTATGAAACGAACATGATTCCAGCATTATTCACTCCTCATTTCAATCATAGCCTCCAGGTCTGATACCTATATAAATAAGTAGCTGTTTGTCAAAAACAAATAAATATATTGGGATAATGTTGTTAGGAAATTTCTGTAGGAGGCTGTATCAGTTAAATTTTTATTTTCCCCAATTGTCTAGTTTTCTCTTTTCACTATTTTTAAAAAAAAATATTTTCAAACTTTAAGAAAAAATACAGAAGTAGTCCAAAGACCCCCATATAATGTGACCCAGACTGATCAGCCTTTAACATTTTGCCACAACTGCTTTATAATTCTCTCCTCCTCCATTCTTCCTTCTCCCCCTACACATATATACATTATTAGTAATTTTTCTGAACTATTTGAGTCAAAAATCCGAGCCAAACCCATGACCATCGAGTTAATTCTGACTCATAGTGACCTTATACGACAGAGTAGAACTGCCACAGAGGGTTTCCAAGGCTGTCCTCTTCATGGAAGCTGACTGCCATATCTTTCTCCCATGGAGTGGCTGATAGGTTTGAACTGTTGATTTTTTGGTTCGTAATTGAGCACTTAACCACTGCACCACCAGGATAAGTTGCATAAATCATGCCATTTTACCTCATAATACCTCAGTATGTATTTCCTAAGAATAAAGCTATTGTCTTACATAACCACGGTACAGTTGTCAAATTCAAGAAACTAATATTGTTACGATACTTTGATCTCTTCTACAACCCACATTCTCATTTGGTCAGGTGCCACAATGTCTTTAGTCACATATTATATTTGCTTTTCATGACTCTTTACTCTCCTCCAACTTGGAGCTCTTCTTTGGTCTTTCTTTTCTTTCGCAACACTGACATTTTTGAAAAGTGTAGGGCATTTTTATAACAGAATGCTCCTTAGGTTATAGCAGTTAACTTTTGCTATGCAACAAACCACCCTCAAATTTATTGGTTTAAAACAAAAATTTATTACAACAAAAATGTATTATGTCTAATAATGCAGTGAGTTAGTTCCATGGTTCTTCTGGTTTGGGCCTGCTCGGCTGGGGTGGTCTAGGATGGCCTCATTCACATGTCTGGCAGTGTGCTGAGTATCAGCTGAGGTCATCAAGATACCTTAGCCATATCTTTAATCAATCTGCAGGCTAACTTGGGCTTGTTTACATGGTGATGGTTGCATAACTCCCAAGCTCAGCAAGAGAGGAGGCCTTGATAAGCAAATACATTCCAAGCCTTTGTTACATCATATTCACTAATGTTGCACTGGCCAAAGAACCTTGACAAGGCTGGCCTAGAGTCGATCTGGGAGAAGACACCCAGAGATCATGGCGAAAAGGGAGAATACAGTATTTTATGGTCCTTTTTATAACCAACCGCAGCTGCCAAGAGCAGAGGATAGAATTTTTATTCAAGGGAAAAAATACACAATTAACAGAAGAGATGAAGTGAAAAAGCCAAAGAGTCCAACAAAAAAAGGTATGACCACTTAAATTTATAGCCATGGAAAGATCTGAAATCAGAATGCTTATATCACAAGCTAACTGTTGTTGTTGTTGTTGTTAAGTGCCATCGAGTCGTTTCCGACTCACAGCGACCCCATGCACAGCAGAACGAAACACTGCCCAATCCCGCGCCAGCCCCACAATCCCTGCTGTACTTGAGCTCATCATTGCAGCCACCGTATCAATCCATCTCATTGAAGGCCTCCCCCTCTTTCGTCAACCCTCCACCCTACCAAGCATGACATCTTTCTCCAGGGAATGGTCCCTCCTGACAACATGACCAAAATAGGTGAGACGAAGTCTGGCCATTCTTGCTTCCAAGGAGCATTCTGGCTGTATTTCCTCCAGGACAGATCCGTTAGTTCTTTTAGCAGTCCATGGTCCTTTCAGCATTCTTCGCCAGCACCACAACTCAAAAGCATCAACTCTTCTTTGGTCTTCCTTATTCATTGTCCAGCTCTCACATGCATACGAGGTGATTGGAAATATCATGGCTTGTGTCAGGTGCACCTTAGTCCTCAAGGAGATATCCTTGCTCCTCAGCACTTGAAACAGTTCCTTCGCAGTTGACTTTCCCAATGCTACACGTCGTCTAATGTCCTGACTGCTCCTTCCGCTGGCATCGATTGTAGAACCAAGCAACGTGAATTCCTTGACAACCTCAATCTTCTCTCCATTTATTGTGATGCTGCTCATTGGTCCAGTTGTGAGGATTTTTGTTTTCTTTATACTAGTAAAGGCTTTAAACTAACTATAAAGGGTTTCTCACCCCTGCTTTTTGTTGATGGTCAAAAGAGGTGAAATTTAAAAGCCTGAAATTGAACTCTCTGAAGCTCTCACCCAACTAACACAAACAGTTGAACGGTATAGAACTGTGTGCAGGGTAAGAGTTCTCTATTGGAAGAAAAACAAGGAGAGAATGGTGATAAAGGGAAGCTGGTGATCTGTCTTTGTGTTGCGGCAGTGATGGGACATGCTGGGACTCTGACAAAGAAGAGAGCTTACACTCCTCCAAAGGCAGCAGCTGCTCCTTAGCTACTGCCAAGTGCTATGAGGTGGCAATGGTGGCCATGGGAGGCCAGACCTATCTTTTTTTTTTCTTTTTTTTTTTCCAGGAGGATATGGAAACCTGGACTTGACTGTAAAATTTCTAGATTTCTAAATGTTGGTTTGAGTATTTTAAGAGCACATCCATGGGCTGAATTAGGCTCAAGGGCCATGAATTTGCAAACTTTGTTCCAGATTTCTCTAACCTAAAAAAAAAAAAAGAAGAAGAAGAAAAGAAAACTACAAGAACAGAAAGGGCTGAAAAACTGAAAAATTGAAAAGCTCAATCCAATCCCCTTAGAGAACTAACTATCCCCTCAGCTAACTTATGACTAAGGAGCTCTGGTGGCATAGTGGATAAGGCATGTGGCTGTTAACCAGAAGGTCAGTGGTTCAAATCCACTAGCCATTCTGTAGAAGGAAGATGGGGCGATCTACTTCTGTAAAGATTTACAGCCTTAGAACCCAACAGGGGTGTCACTATGACTTGATGGCAGTGAGTTTGGTTTGGTTTTTGGTTTAACTCGTGGCTACTTGCACTATACATTCACTTATATTCAATAACTAGGATTTAACATCATATAGGAGTATCTGAAGGAGCTGTGGTAGCATAGTGCCTAAGGCACTTGACTGCTAACCAGAAGGCTGGCGGTTCAAACCCACCAGCCACTCCTCGGAAGGAAGGTTGGGCATTCCTACTTCTGTAGTGATACTGCCTCGGAAACCCAAGGAGGGGTCGCTATGAGTCAGGGCCGACTCAATGGCAAATAACAACAACAACAGGAGTATCTGAGGGGCTCTGGTGGTGTAGTGCCTAAGGCATCTGACTGCTAACCAGAAGGCTGGCTGTTCAAACCCACCAGCCACTCCTCAGAAGGAACATTAGGCAACTTACTTCTGTAGAGATACCGCCTCAGAAACCCAAGGAAGGGTCACTGTGAGTTGGGACCGACCTGAAAGCAGTGAGTTTAGTTTTTGGTTTTGGTGTACATATGTGCACATATATATATCTGCATATATATATTGAACATAAATGGAAGTGTATCTACACTATCTACATGATATGTATATAGGTGGATGGATGGAGGCATGGATACATCTTCCTTTATATTCAATAGTTATAGAATTTAACATATCATATACAGCATAGATGACTGAAATGTGTAACACTGGCATATGCACATATTTTAAAAGTAATGGAAAACTGACAAAGGAGACCATCACACAATTTCTGAAATAAAAAAGCTGAATTTCTTTCTTTCTTAAGGAAGGAAGAGTTTTGCTTGTCAGGCAGTTTTTCTGAGCAAAAGCACCCTGCTGATTTCAGGGATGGGTTTGTTTGGGAGTTATGGTTGTCACAGAGATGGGGTGGTCAACCTTAGAAGTATATTCACTGCTGCCCATCAGCTGATGGTGTAAGAGGGAGACTGTCTATGATTGGCTGTCTGTCAGAGAGTGATCAATGATTGGCCAAACAGCTTTACAACCTGTTCTGGCTTTGTTTGTTACCATGGCTAGAGAATAGTCTGCCTCCCTACGAGGGTGGGGATTTTTTGTGAATCCTCTAGAATTAACTGTGCAGAACTAATGAGGGACACTGCAAAGGCTACATTGACATGGCCTCACATAGGGTAGTCACTATATCACAATAGGCTATGAATTCAACACTGCATGGGATGTGGCTCCTCTGTGAGATCATGGTCACCCAAGTATAAATTCAGGGCCACTTCTCAATTCAACCTAAGAACAGCTCAGTCTATGTAGACAGGTGGATCTTCCACCTCCATAGGGTAACTATAACAATCGTAAGTCAAAACAATGGCATATTATCGCAAGTATCATTATACCAAGGGCTCCAACACAAGTGCAAAAAGGAAAAATAAGAGAAGGTGTGGAATATTGAAGAAAAAAGGAAAAAGGAAGAAAAAAAGACACCAAGGTAAAGTTAGTTTTGTATCTTGTTACAACCATATTTGAATCAGAGATTAATTCAAACAACTGGATGAACTCTATTTGTTATGTATTTATACAAAGAGTTCCTTACTGCCACGAGCCCCCATCAGCGACATTTCTCTAGCCTGAAGTCAAATAGGGTGTGGGCTATCTATTTGGAAATATGAAGCCCAAATCATGTCTCATGTGAGTTCCTGCTCTCTTGACTTCTCATGTAAGGTGACACAGGCAGCCCTAAGAGACAATTAGAAGATCCCCAAAAAGGGTCACATGAAGAAGGTGAGATGAGGAAGAGAAACTTTCTGGGTGTTCAGTACCAAATGGCAATGCCTTGTAGTTCATTCACATGTCCATCAATTAACAGTGGATAAACAAAATGTGGTCTATTCATACAATGGTATTTATTTAGCCACAAAAATAAATGAAGAATTGATATATGCTACAGTGTGGTTGGACCTTGAAAACATTATGTTGAGTGACCTAAGTCAGACACAAAAGAACAAATATTGTATGATTCCATATGTAAACTATGCAAAATAGGTAAATCCATAGAGACAGAAAGATTGGTGGTTGCCAGGGGTTGAGGGGAAAGGAGTGTGGGGAGTGACTGCTTAATGGATATGCGGTTTCCCTTTGGGGTGATGAAAATGTTTTGGATCTAAATAGATGTGATGGTTGTACAGCATTGTGGATATAGTAAATGCCATCGAATTATTCACTTTAAAATGGTTACTTTCTGTGAATTTTACTTCAACGAAAATACAAATTACAACTATGAACAGTCAGTAGAAAGTAGGCCTGGGCCTATTAAGAAACAGATAATTGGTTTTATCCTTTTAGAATTCCTCTTAAAATGATTTTTAGTAGACAGAAACAGTTTAACATTTGAGGAAGAGTCTAGATATTCATAAAATAAACTAGAAAAGTGGGATGGTGGTGACAGGGAAGTCAGTTGCAGATGATCCAGAAGTAATGAGGCTTTTGAATTAAGGGATGGCAGAAGAGGTGGAAAGAATAAACTAGTATGAGATAGGTTTTTAAATCAGAATAGACAACAGTTCATGACTGAGTATAGGGGTGAGAGATTTTAAGCAACTGGGGACACAGTTGCTGCTGGGGGGGGATGGTAATATTATCCAGGTTGAGTAACACACCAGGAACAGGTTTGAGGGGTGGCCCAGTGCTCAAGCATCACTGTGTGTGGGGCAGGTGGGTAGACAACAGTTTAGGAGTGTGATTGTGTGATTACGGCAATATCTGAACATTTAGAGCACTAAGAAACAACTGCCTCTCTTGATCAGACCTAAGGGAAGTAGGTTCCTTCTGGTCCAGTAGGTCTGTCTTATCACTTTTCAGAACAGTGATTATAGGTTTGATAGAATGGGCAGCAACCATCTTGGAAGATCTAAGGGTGAACCCAAAATGAGGTTGGAGGTAGAATGAAATTAGAAGAAAGATACTGCTTTCTGGACTATGAAAAATGAAGTCGGGGAGTGAGAATGGTGGCAAGGAGCTCAGTTGAGGTCATTCAAGAGATGCTGAGAGCCTGAAGTAGGGGCAGAAGGTCAGCAGTAGGGGTGGAAAGGAAAAGCTGGTCATGGCAGGGTTTTCTGAGAAGAATAGATGTGATCTGGTGAATGGATAAAGAAAGGTGAGAAAGATTAGGGTACACTGGGAAAATTGAGTGGAGGATAAATGATGGATGCATGGGGAATATGAACAAAGGACTTCAGGGAGACATGGTCCTTGCTGGAAGAGGGCAAGCATACACTATTTAGAGAGTAGCTCTCAATAAAGAGTGAAGAAGGGGGCACTGTGATTAATGTGCTTAGTGTAGAGATGGTTAAGCCTGGATGGGGGTAAAGAGAGCATGATGGAATGGCTTAGAAGTAGGGAGCAACAGAGGTAGTGTCTAGCCAGGGCATGGAGAAAAGGCCATTCTGAACAGAACTATTTCACTGTATAGGGGGGAGTGTGTCAACTACATGTGTAACCTGAGAGAACCAAGCATGCCCTCTTTGTTCAAGCACCAGTTTGCATTCCAATTATTAAAGCACTGGGATTATGCTGTGCTTTGCTCCATAGCTAACAATGTATCTGTGGTCAAAGATCCCCATTCAGAGAGTGGCCCTCATCCTTTTCATTTTTTCTTTACAGTGTTATTTGTAGACCGTGCAACTAGTACTAGAGGAGAGAGTGGTGATCAACAAAACCAAGCCAGCAGCTCCACCAACCTCACTCCTTCTTCTGCAGAAAAGGCCAGCCAAGTTGTCTCGATGATCCAGGAAGTTAATGACTAAATGCAAGGTCCCTTAATTCAGAAAATGAAACTGGCATAAAATTCAATAAATGCTTCCTGGATCACATCTTTTTTTGTGGCTCATAACTAGGATAATTCCAGGTGATTTGTTTCTCCATACTAGGCTTGCCTCCCTTCAATTTACTCCCCAAAATTTTTCCAGGAAAACACATTTTAAATGAATATTGATCTTTCATTTCATTTACTTTAATTCTTCAATCCTGGATGGGCTGGGTGGTGTAAATGGCTTGCATTCAGCTACTAATTAAGAGGTTGGCAGTTTGAACTCACCCAGTGTCCCCATGAAAGAAAGGCCTGATGACCTGCTTCCATAAAGATTATCACCAAGACAACACTATGGAGCTCAGTTCTGCTCTTAACACACACAGTTGCTGATCCACATTCTATCTAACATAGTTTGCAAGACACTGAACAATCTAGCACTGGTGTATCCTTCTGACCTCTGTTCAGACCACTATCTGCTCTGAACACTTGTATTCCAGAAAGCGGTCCAAACTGAGGTGTGAGATTGTTCGTTGTCCTGCAAGCCTAACATGCCCCTTTCTTGATTTTGGAAGTCCTCTACCTATGATCCAATTCTACTCCTAGGTATCTACTCATCATAGGTTGTTGTTCACAAGACATGCACAAGGATGTTTATAGCAGCACTATATATAACAGCCCCAAACTGGAAACAACCCAAATCACCAACAGCAACAGTAAGTAAAATGTGGTATCTTCTGAACAGGGAATACTACATAGCCATGTCAGAAAAGTAACTACAGTTACATGCAATAATATGAATAAATTTCACAAACGTAACATTAGGAAAAAGAGCCAGTCACAGAAGAGCACATATTATATCATTCAAAGTATATAAAGTACAGAAATAGTCAATAGAAAACCATGGTGTTACAAGTCAGGGTTACAAACAGGGTCAGCCTTCTGGGGGGTGAGGTGGTGTCAGGTGACTGATTGGAACAGGACACAAGGAGGCTCTTTTTCATGATCTACGTGATGGCTGCATGGTGTTCACTTTTTGATTTGTGCACTTTTCTGTAAGTCATGCCACAGTGGTTTACATTTTTAAAAATCTCTGCCTACTTCCAGGAATACCATTGTTTCAGTTCTCTAATGCTGCTGTAACAGAAATACCACAAGCGGATGGCTTTAACAAATATAAATTTATTCTCTTAGTTTAGAGGGCTAAAAGCCCAGGTTCAGAGTGCTTATTCTAGGGAAGGGCTAGGCTAGAAGTCTGAGTTCAGAGTGGGTTGGGTGGAGGATCCTCAACAGTGGCCTTCAACTCTGCTTTCCAAGCCCACTGGAACAAGCTGTTAGGCTTCTCCTAACTCACTCAAGACTGGCAGGCACTATAGCATGCTGCTAGCTGCTGAGGCTGTCAGATGCAAGCTGTGAAGGCAACATTCCCAAGACAGGCAGGCAACAGGACAGGCCACTGGTTCAAGTCCAGGAACTGGAAATGAATGGCCAAACGCAGGATCCTTCCCATATATACTGGAAGCAGGCCACATCCCCAAGGCAACGTCCCTTCACTTGATTAACTGCTCACAGTAGATTCCATCACAGAGGTGATTACACCACATTCAGTCTCATTATGGGGAAAAACTACATCACAGCTGCCAAGCCACTCAAAATCACAGCCCAGCCAAGTTGACACAAACCTTAAGTACCGCAACCATTATCTGTTTGCTTGTTTTCATTCTGCTCTTCCAACTCTCAAGATCACTTCCTCCAGAAGCCTTTTCCTAAATTTCTAGACTAGTTTAGCTCTTCCTGCTGTACAGGCCCCACCAGCCACTCCTCGGAAGGAAGATGGGGCAATCTACTTCCGTAGTGATACTGCCTCGGAAACCAAAGGAGGAGTTGCTATGAGTCGGGTCCGACTCGATGGCACATAACAACAACAACAACAGCTGTACAGGCCAGAATCCCTTATTGTTTTCCTATCTTAACAACTCTTCACATTAAATTGCAACCACTTGTTAAATCTGGGTTAGCAAATTGGCTTTATGTATCTTTCCAGAACATTGTGAAAGTGTACACATTTTAATAGAGGGCAATTGCAGGCAGTAAGATTTCATAATACTCCCACAAGGTAGAATATCACCCCTTACAAAGTATAGAAGATAGAAGGCCATACTAGTTATTTATGGCTGTGTACCAAATAGGAGCTCTGGTGGCATAGTGCCTAAGGCATTATTCTGCTAACCAGAAGACTGGCAGTTCAAACCCACCAGCCACTCCTCGGAAGGAAGATGGGGCAATCTACTTCCATAGTGATACTTTCTCGGAAACCCAAGGAGGGGTCGCTATGAGTCAGATCTGACTTGATGGCAATGTTTTTTTTTTTTTGGGGGGGGGGGTGTACCAAATTGTTACAAGGTTAGCAGCTCAAAACCACACACATATCTCTGTTTCCCTAGGTCAGAGGTCCAGGCACAGCCTAGCTGGGTTCTCTGCTCAGGGCTTCATCAGGCTGCAATCAAGATGTCATCAGGACCGTGTTCCTTTCTAGAGCCTCAGGGTCCTCTTCCAAGGTCATGTGCTTTTTGGTCCAATTTAGTTTCCTGCAGCTGCATGACTTAGACCCCCACTTTCTCACTGGCTGTCAGCTGAGGTCCACTCTCTGCTGTAGAATCAGCTCACATTCCTTGTCACAGGCCCACACGGTAACTCACTTCTTCCAAGTCAGCAGGGAGAGGCTCGTGCTCCAGTCAGCTAAGACAGACTCTTATACAACATAATGTCATCATGAGAATGACACCAATAGGCACCTTTGTCTATTGGCTAGAAATAATTCACAGGTTCCACCCACACTCAAGGAGAGGAGATTATACAAAGGTATAATTCATTAGGGGTTATCTTAGAATTCTGTCTACCATAAAAAGGCAACATTTGGAGACTGGGAAGGTGTTCTCAGCAACTCTCAAATGCTACAACATAGGCTTGGAATCAGCCTCCAAGATGGCTTTGGATATTCACACCTTGGATATCCCTCTCCTATGTGATATCACAATTGGTCTATGTGAATGGTAGAATACCAAGAAGTGGTGGTATGTGACTTGTGAGGCTAGATCATAAAGGCATGTGGCTTCCACCTCTCGCTCTCTTAAGCCATTTCTTCTTGGGAAGCCAGCTAGCTGCATGTCATGAAAAAAAAAAAAAGTCAAGTCAAGTCAGTTCTGACCCACGAGGACCCTGTGTGTTTCAGAGTATAACCGCTTCACAAGGTTTACAATGCTGTGACCTTTAGGAAGCAGACTGCCAGACCTTTCTTCTGAGGCACCTCTCACAATGCAATGCACTGCTGAGGAGTCGGACCTGACTCATAGCAACCCCTCCTTGGGTTTCCGAGGCGGTATCACTACAGAAGTAGTTCGCCCAACCTTCCTTCCACAGAGTGGCTGGTGGATTTGAACTGCCAGGCTTCTGGTTAGCAGTCAAATGCCTTAGGCACTACACCACCACAGCTGGGTTCAAATCACCATACTTTTGGTTAGTTGCCAAGTCCTTAAGTGTTTGCCCTTCCATGTCATGCAGACTCTGTTAGCTCTGTGAGAGGCAAGTGTGCCAAGGAACTGAGGCCTGCTGCCAATGCTGCTACCAGATAAAATACAAAACGCCAGCTAAAGTTGAATTTCAGCTAAACAAGGAATAATTTTTTAAATAAGTATGTCCCAAACATTGCATGTGACATACTAAAATAGTCATTGTTTTTCTGAAATTCACTTTGACTAGTTGTCCTGGTTTGGGGGTTTTTGTTTGGTTCATCTCTTCATGGCTTTTTGGGCTTTTTTTTCCCCCTCAAAATTTGACAAGGCTATCTGCCAACAGTCACATGAATGAAGGAGCACCCTAGCCCAGCTTCAGACAAATCTTCCTCTAACTGCAACCTCAACAGACCTCTTGATTGCAATCTCTGGAGAGACCCTGAACCTGAGCGTCCTGGCTCCACTGCTCCACCATTCCTGACCCACCGAAAATTCAGCTTTGTTATTTAAAGCCCCTAAGTAATTTGCTACTTCTATAGGGAGCTGTCCACCCATTATCTGGGCCTACTAGCCTGTCTCTTTTATGAGACATAATAATTTAGAATGGTTCGGTCATTTAAGGAACAAACCCCCTTCTCTAGTTGAAGAATAATAAGATGGCTTAAAAATGACAGCTAAGTGACCAGGTTTGCTGGTCCGATAGAGCCTGGTGGAACCACTGAGACTATGGCCCCTAGCTGCCCTTCAGGTCTGGAATTGAACCCACACCTGTGGTTTCCAG
>NW_006921947.1:2073651-2078433 GCF_000298275.1 Orycteropus afer afer
GACAAAGTATATATGAACTGCTGTATGGAAAGTGAATTGGCTCTGTAAATCTTCACCCAAATCACAATAATAATAATAAAAAAAAATTGACAGCTAAGTTTGTCATGTATTAATGAAATGCCTCAGTACCTATTTGACTGAATTCAATCTGTCAACCCCGATTGCTTTGTTAGGGACGTCAAAAGGCATTTTCTGTTGTTCTTGCTTACTGAAGGTGGCAATAGCAGCTTCAACATAACAAAGCCTGACAGCTTGATTCAGCCCCAAAATGCCAATGACAGGCAAGTGATGTGTGTTGTAAATAGGTCTGCAGTTCCCCAAGCAAAGACAGGAACCGCAAATGCACAGGCCACTCTGCCTCTGGAAGAGGAACGAAGTTTAAAAATGATTTACACGTTATTAAACTCGTAGCTGGAGAGAAGGGAGGAAATGGGAAACCAAAGGACCTTCAGAGCAGTAGTTCTCAAGCAGCGCAATTTTGCCCCCCAGGGGACATTTAGTAATGGCTGAAGGCATTTTTAGTTGTCGTAATGGAGGAGGAGGATTGAGGTTTGCTACTGGCATCTAGTGGGTGGAGGTCAGGGATGCTGTTCAACACCCTGCAGTGCACAGGACAGGCCTCACGACAAAGAGCGATCTGGCCCAAACATCAGCAGTGCTAAGGTTGACAAACTGCTTAGGAAAGAAAAAATGGGGTCAGACTTTTGCTGTACAGAGCAGCAAATTGCCCATTGCTGTCCAGTTGATTCTGACTCATAGCGACCCTCTAGGACAGAGTAGAACTGCCCTGTAGGGTTTCCAAGACTATAAATCTTTATGGAAGCAGACTGCTACATCTTTCTCGGATGGAGCAGCTAGTGGGTTCAAATCACTGACCTTGTGGTTAGCAGCTGAATGCTTAAGCACTGTGATGCCAAGGCTCCTTTATGGGCAAATTAGGTTGCTGTAATTCTCTGGTGTTCAAGGAATTCCCACTTTGAAACATTTAGTTCATTGATCCATTCTACATTCTCTAATTTATTCATTCTACATTCATTCAAATGTCGGTACATTTATTTATTCATTCAGCAAATCTTTATTGAGTGCTTCACTGTGTCAGGTGCTTTGAGAAAGAATAATATGTATAAGAAATACTCATTCATCCACTAAAAAACAGTAACAGGCATTTGGAAGTGATGTGGACAATAAATCGAGCATGTTCTCCCCTTAAAGAAAACACAAAATGCAAATAGAAAAAAAAAAAATGAAGTGAAACTCTGCTGACTCAATGATAAAAGCTTTGTGTAAATCTAATAATGGGTAACACTCTTAAGGCAAACATTTGAAGGGCACTTATTACAAGGCTAGTGGGCTAATAAAGGATGCATCATTGGGCTAATGTGTGAAACTAGTTGGTCATATGTGTGTGCATTGATTCAGTGCTCTTTTTAAAATCTAAACCTGCATATAGTTATTTAGAAGAAATTAAAGAAAAGGGGTGTTTCTTTTCAGTGACATTAATTAGGTTTATCATGTTGTGCAACCATTTACCCAGAAGAAGGAGGGCAAATAAAGATTGGACAAAATAATAAATTCTTCCAACTCAAATGTCCAGAATAGTATAATGGTTAGATGAATTAGGATGTGTCAGTATGAAAAAATGTTAAGCAGCCATTAAAAAATTTTAATTATGCTTTATGTATTTAGAGAGCCCTAGTACACAGGGGAGCTCTGGTAGTGCTGTGGTTAAAGCATTCAGCTGCTAACCGGAAGGTCAGCAGTTTGAACCCACCAGCTGCTCCACAGAACATGAGGCAGTCTGCTTCCGTAAAGACTTACAGCCTTGGAAACCCTATGGAGCAGTTCTACTCTGTCCTATAGGGTTGCTATGAGTCGGAATCAACTTGATGGTAATGGATTTGGTTTTTTTTTTTTTTTTTTTTTTTTTTTAATATATTTAGTGTGATCCCAGTAAATGTCAGTATTTTTTGCCTGGAACTACACAGGCTAATTGTAAAGTCAAATAGGAAAATAGACAAGAATAGCTAGACAAAAGCCTGCAAAATAAAAGCAATGAGAAATGACAAATGCTACCAGAGAGTAAAATGTATTTATAATGGCACAATAATTAAAAAATATGGAACTGGTGCATGAATAGAACTGCTAATGTAACAGCATAGTCCAGAAATATAAGCTAGAAATGCATATGGGGATTTAGCATACGATAGAGAGGGCATCTCAGATCTGTTGGATGAAGTTTACTTTTTAATAAATTGTCCAGCAATTTATCAGCATCCCTGACCTCCACCCACCAGATATCAGTAGCAAACCTCAATCCTCCTCCTCCATTATGACAACTAAAAATGTCTCCAGCCATTACTAAATGTCCCCTGGAGGCAAAATCGCGCTGGACAATTGGGTAATTCTCTGAAAAAGATGAAGTTGGCCTTCTATTTCACACTGTGCACCAAAATGGTCCAACCCAAATGGATCTGTGATTAAAAGATGAAAAATTTGAAATCTTAAAAGTACTAAGGAAAAATACATGGGCACATTTCTTTATAACCTGGAAGTAGGGGAAACTTTTCTAACTGCGATTCATGGGAAATACAGAACTCAGAGGAAAAGTATCCAGGCTGCAGTACATATTTTCCATCCTTTCATTTGTAGCTTAGGGTCAGATTCCAAAAGCAGTGGCCATATCTCTTTATTGTCCTTCAAATAGAACATGTTCCTTCAGGGTCCTCCTATTTCTACTCTGTTATTTCCATTCCTGTGATCCAACCTTTTTATTAGGGTATTGTAATTCTGACTCATTTCTTTCTTTCAGTTTTAGGGATCCTCTCTTTCCTTCCCAGTACCCCTCCTCTCTTTTCTATACTTGCAGGTTTTCCTACCGCCAATCCTTTGCGCTCCCTCCTTGCTTTTCGTCTTTCAATAACATTTATGCTCCGGTCAGTCAGTGCAGGACAGAGATGCAGTGATATTCTGAGGACCCTTGGGAAACCTGGCACTGACAGGAAATGCAAGGAAAGGAGCCTGTCTCTTCCGGACCAGCTCTATGCACAGGAAAAAGGTCTAAGCTTGTGGACAAACACCAGGCTGTGGAAATTACTTTTTATAGCATAGTGGAGTCTCAGATTGAGTTTACACTGGGTCACCAAGGGGAATTGAGACTGCCTGGGCACGTCTGGTGTACCAGTATATCGGGTCAGCCAGAAATCTTTTTTTGTTTCAGGAATTAAGGGGGCTCTTGGGACAGAAAAAAGAGCTCTGGTAGCACAGTGACTAAGGCATCTGACTGCTAACCATTAGGTTGGTGGTTCAAACCCACCAGCCACTCTGTGGAGGCAAGACTGGGCAATTTACTTCCAAAAATATTTGTTGTTATGTGCCATCGAGTTGGCTCCAACTCATAGCGACCCCTCCTTGGGTTTCCGAGGCAGTATCACTACGGAAGTAGATTGCCCAACCTTCCTTCTGAGGAGTGGCTAAAGATTACAGCCTTGGAAACCCTATGGGGCAGTTCCACTATGAATTGGTTGCTATGAATTGAAATTGACTTGATGGCAATGGGTTTGGTTTCATTTTTTTTTTTTTTTTTTAGAACCTGGATGATTTGTCCCAGAATCTGGATATCTTCTTTATCATCTACCAACATTATTTGTTCCTGAGGTAATAGTTATACATAGGGTTTGTAGCAAAATGGTGGCATGACATCTGTGATCTTTTTGCAAATAAATATTGTGAGCTTTTCCAAAGGCCTGGATAAATGTGGTTTCTCTCCAGGAAATGCAAATCTTAAATTGCCTCCCATGCAAAATACAGGAAGAAGTTCACAGATGATGGGGTCACATCTGGGTTCTTAATGACCTTCCATCCATGTCTACATTGAATCAGGTGCAGCTTTAGGCAGTTTTGCTAAGAGTGGCTACATCTGACAACAGTAAAGGCAATAGCTCTCTCTCATCCTTGCCATACATCTGTCATACCAGTTTTCAGGTACCACTGAGTTAATTCTGACTCATGGTGATCTCATGTGTGTCAGAGTAGAACTTCCCTCTGCTTGTGTCTAGGGGAGATCCAGGTATCTGATCAAGCCTGAGAAGCCATGTGATGATTTTACAAAGAGCTCCATAGGCGATGGAATTGAAGAGTGGTAAATCAACTTGAGACTCACAACTTTCTATGAATATCCATGGCTTTCACATCCCCTCTACCCAAGGTTTAAGTGCTTCTAGGTGGTAGTGCCAAGATTTGAACCCAAGTTCATGAATCCAAGATCAATGTTTTCCACCTTATGATGATAGAGCCTCCTCTCCCATAATTGTCAAAAGCACTACAGTCCTTTGGATGATCAGTTGTACACCCTGATCTCACATAAGCTGTTAACACCTCTGCTGTTATCTGAGAAATCATTGTATCCAAGTACTGGCTGTATTGATGTTAGGTGCCTTCAAGTCAACTCTAACTCATAGAAACCCTATGTGAAACAGAACAAAACACTGCCTGGTCATGTGCCATCATCACAGTCCTTGCTATACTTACTATACATCATTGCAGCCCCTGTGCCAATCCATCTTGTTGCATCTTCCCTTTTTTGCTGACTTTCTACTATACCAAGCATGATATCTTTCTCCAGGGAACAGCCCCTTCTGACCACGTGACCAAAGTAACTGAGATGAAGTCTGGCTATTCTCCTTTCGAAGGAGCATTTCGGATGTACTTCTTCCACAATAGATTTGTTTGTTCTTCTGGCATTCCATGGGATTTGCAGTATGCTTTGCCAACACCATGATTCAA
>NW_006921947.1:2078533-2079856 GCF_000298275.1 Orycteropus afer afer
ATCTCTATGGAAGTAGATTGCCCAGTCTTCCTTCCAAGGATTGGCTGGTGGGTTTGACCCACCAGCCTTCTGGTTAGCAGTCAAATGCCTAACACACTATGCCATCAGAGAGTGGTTATAGTGATCAGAGTGCAGGGGGCTATTTTGAAGACTACATGGAGTCTGTTATTTAAAGTTAGTTCCCTAACCAGTGTCCACTATTGGACAAATGTCAATGCCTTCTGGCGAAGACCTGGACATATTCATTAAGAATTCTGTAAGGCATGGGGACATGAGAAACCCATATTCAAGATGCTTCTGTGCAGATAATGACAGGGGGAGAGGAGAGTCTCACCCACTTCCCACCATCTCCAAGCAAGTCATCAATCCTCACAAACTCAGTGGGGAGAAGTCAGAGTCTGCGGCCAGCTGGCCTGATCAAGCTCATCAGAAGAACAGGATTAAAACTGAAGACACCATGTGCTGATTTGTGCATGGGCACATTTTATATCCATCTCCTGGTTGCTGTCAAAACCACAGGGGGTTTGGGAAGACTTGTTACATATCAAGGACCCAGCACCTGTAGGAGAGGTAGACAAGAAGACAACACAACAGACGTTTCCCCTGAGAAGCTACACATCCCCAGCTTGGATGTAGTATTTCTCAGAGTGCATTTTGGTTCCTTACCAATAACAAAGCAAGTGGTTCAGACTGATTTGGGTCAATGATCTTAGGACAAATGCCCACCTGCTGCAGGTTGTCAAAAACACCTGCTGGCCATCTGGCCAGGATTGCTAGAAGGTTTGTGTTGGGGAAAAAGCATTGGGCCAGTTAAAATCTTGGCTCTGTCAGCAAAGAGCAATAAGACTTTGAACTTGTGCTTGAATTGGGTCTCAGTTTCACTTAGAAAATAAGGACATCTGACTACATCAATGATTAGCACATAGTATTGAGTGGAGCACCCTAGTGGACTGAGTGCCTGAGCAGGGAAGGGAGCCATGAAGACAGGAAAAAACAGCTGGTCCCAGGCCCCCAATCTCACTTTTCCTGGAGCAATTGCACATGAGTCTGCTTCACAGATTGTTGTTGTTAGGTACTGACTAGTCGGCTTTGGCTCATAGCGACCCCATGTACAACAGAAGGAAACACAGCCTGGTCCTGCGCCATGCTTACAATCATTGTTATGCTTCATCGTGCAGCCACTGTGTCTATCTCATTCAGCATCTTCTTCTTTTTTGCTGACCCTCTTCTTTAATGAACACGAAATCCTTCTCCAGTGAATGGCACCCCTGATAACCAAAAGACAAAAGACAAAGTCTCCCCATCCTCGCTTCCAAGGAGCAT
>NW_006921947.1:2081037-2088213 GCF_000298275.1 Orycteropus afer afer
ATTCCTGGAGCCTTGTTTTTCTCCAATGCCTTCAGTGTAGTTTGGACTTCTTTCTTTAGTATCATCGGTTCTTGATCACATGCTACCTCCTGAAATGGTTCAATGTCAACCAATTCCATTTGGTGCTAAAACTGTGCATTCCTTCCATCTTCTCTTGATGCTTCCTGTATTGTTCAATATTCTGCCCATAGAATCCTTCAATATTGCAACTTGAGGCATGAATATTTTCTTCAGTTCTTTCAGCTTCAGAAATGCCAAGCATGTTCTTCTCTTTTGATTTTCTAACTCTAGGTCTTTGCATATTTCATTATAATACTAACTTTGTCTTCTCAAGCTGCCCTTTGAAATCTTCTTTTCAGCTCTCTTATGTAATTTCTTCCATTCGCTTTAGCTACTCTCTGTTCAAGAGCAAGTTTCAGAGTCTCTTCTGACATCCATTGTGATTTTTTTCTTTGTTCCTTCCTTTTTAATGACCTTTTGCTTTCTTCGAGTATGATGTCCTCCCACAACTCACCTGATCTTTAGTCATTGGTGCTGAATGCGTCAAATCTATTTTTCAGATGATCTCTAAATTCAAGTTTGATATACTCAAGATTGTATTTTGGCTTTTGCTGACTTGTTTTAATTTTCACAGATTGGGGCTACTTAATTGTTTTTATTTGAGGGGAAAAAGTTGGTGGCCAAAATAAAGTTTGATAACCACTGAATCAGACTAAAATAGTAATTCATAAGAACACATCCAAGTAAATCTATGAGAGTGGATGGATATTAGTAAGAGAAAGAGCTGTTTGTCTGGTAGGTGAGGCACTCTGGACTGCAGAAGGATTCTGGGCAAAATGAGGCTCACTTATGCCAAGGGTGAAGGCTAGCCATCTGGGCCAGGTTGGCTGGGCTTGTGAGGCAGTAAAGGGGACTGGTTGGAAGAGAAAGTAGAAAGAGGGTCCAAGGGAAGAGGGTTACTGGATGCTTGTGCCATTAATGGATACCAATAGTAACTGGAGGTGCCTAGAGGGGAACCACCAGGAAACATTTGCCCCATCTGCTGGTCTCCAGGGGTATTAATTCCTGCTCTGCCACACATAAGATCAGTTGTTTCGGGACTTGCCTGGCATCACTGGGCCTAAAGGTAGGTTTACAAAAATAAAAAAACTAATCATTACAATATGAAATACTTGAAGGTTTACAAAGCAAAATCCTCAGAATACCAAAGCCTCTCTTAAATGAAGGTCTGTCATGATGTAAACTAGCTGATTTTCCCTTGTGGTCTATCTAATAGCGTACCTGCTGAGAGCAGTCTGCCAGCTGACAGGTACCTACCATCACTCCAGGAGAGCTTGAAAATAGGAAATTATTTCTCTAGGATGGGAAAGTAATTTCTTGATATCAGTTCAAATTCTTGATATTCCACTTTGTGTTACTCAATATTTTTTCCAGTTCTATCTGCTTCTAATCAAGATATATTCAGTGTTGAAAACTGAATTCAGAGGATAATCACTGAATTAGCACAGAGTCATAATTATAGTAATTTGATGGTTTCAATTCTTCTGGCTTTGCCTTTGATAAGGATGCCTGAAACAAGTTGAAATTGGAACCAATAGGTCATATAAAAGTAAATTTACTGGACAGCAGGTTAGGTGGAACTATTCACTCTTGAATATGCCTCATTGGAATCACAGTCTCAAAATTGTCCATCTTTCCTTAAAAAAAAGTAGGCACATCCTGTCTTATCCAATACCACTCATTTGATTCCTCCCACCCCCAAAGGCATAGTCTTTTGACAGCTGTTTCCCAGAGTTTTGCTTGAGTGAGGAAGTCTGAATTCAAATCCTGGCTCCTTCAGAAACTCAGAATAAAAGACCTGAGAGCTCTCTGATTTTCAGGAATAAGATTGACATGTTTCTCACATTATGGGTCCTCAAATGTTTGCCACTGGAATAGGTGGAGTTCCCAAACTTCCAGATGTCTAAAAATAGAATAAACCAAAAAAGAAGAAAATACCACCATGCATGAAAAATTCTATTGCTTAAAGAGTCAGAGGGGGAAAATATTTCCAGAATTTAAAAGGTGTCGCTGTTAACTACATAATTTCCAAGATTGAAACAAACTCTGCACAGCTCTTGGGAGTTTATTCAGCCCAGACATTCTCTAACAGGGGTGACTTTGCTTCTCAGGGGACATTTGGCAATGCCTGGAGACATTTTGGTTGTCATAACTTTGGGGTCAGGGTTACACTTGGTAGAGGCCAGAAATGCTGTGAAAAATCCTATAATGACCTAGGCAGCCTCCACAACAAAGAACAATCTGAACTAAAATGTCAACCGTGATACAGTTGAGAAGTCCTGCTTAACTCAACTAGGGCATGGTGTGTCATTTGTCAATGGTGTTTAACCTATGAACTAGAGAAACTCATAATTCATACTATTGTGTCATATAAAAGAGACGGTTTCTAGATCATGGCTGGAAGATCAAGGGGTTGCCAGAGACTGGCAAAGTGGGACAATTTCAGATGGAACATGTGTGAAAGAGCTACAGTGTGTGTGTTTGCTCCTTAATCTTCAGAATAATTCTCTGAGGTCGGCAGAAGTGTGCTCATTTAAAGAAGCAGGATATGTGACAAAGAGAAGTTTAGTCATATGACCAAGGTCACTCAGTTGGGTCACAAGCCAGCAGTGCCATCAGGGCACCCTGCTTCCAATGGTGATCCTATAGGACAGAGTAGAACTGCTCCCACAGGGTTTCCAAGGCTCTCATCTTTATGGAAGCAGACTATCACATCTTTCTCCCACAGAGTGGCTGGTGGGTTCGAACCACTGACTTTTTGATTAGAAGCCAAGTGCTTTAATCACTGCACCACCACAGAGCCTATCATGGATGAATTGATAAACAGAATGTGGTATATGCATGCAATGGAATACTTCAGCCAGTAGGAGAAATAAAGTCCTGATACATGCTACAATATGGATGAACCTTGAAGACATACACTGAGTGAAATAAGACAATCACAAAAGGGCAAAAATTGTATGGCCCCACTTATATAAAATGAAAAAAAAATAGGCAAATGTATAGAGATCAAAGTTTCTTAGTGGTTGCCAGTGGCAGGAGGGAGAGGGAAAGAGAGAATAATTGTTTATGGAACACTGAGTTCCTGTTTACAGTGATGACAAATTTAGCAACAATGAAGCATAATAATTTCATGGCAGATAAATGTAATGGATATCACTAAACTGTATACTGTAAAAAGGTGAATTGGCAAATGTGCGATATATGTTTCTACAACAAGAACACACACACACAAAGAAGAGCAGCTGCTGATACTTCTCATATACAACTACACATCTCATGGAATTTGTTTTCTTGGTTTGGAGGTTTAAGGTCATTGTGTTATGGGGTGTCCTAATTAATTGGCCAAATACCATTTCTAGTGCTTCCATTCTACCTCCTAGTTCCTTATGTAGTGCCTGGGGTGTTAAAAGCTTGTGCGCAGCCATTCAAAGTAAAATAATTGGTTTCTACTCACTGGGAGAAAAAGAGGAAAAGGAGAGTCAGAAAGAGGAGGAGGAGGAGGAAATTAAATGTGTGGCCACTAATTGCCTCCATGAGACCAGAAGAACTGGATAGTGCCCGGCTACCGTTATTGAACATATTGAGCAAAGATTCTATAGGAATCTTGATTTGAAAAAAAAAATGTAGAACAGAATTTCAAATGCTCATGGACTCCGGAATTTTGGGGACCACTGAGGCTGGATGGACCCCTGAAACTATTGCCCTGAGATAATCTTTAAACCTTAAACCAAAAATATCCCTGAAGTGTTCTTTAAATCAAATAATAGTTTAGCTTAGCTAGTCAAGAATGCTTGCCTTGAGCATTGTGCACTTTTAAGAACTATCTATAAGGCTTCTGATGATAGGAACCTTGGGAGGTAGTGGGTTTATGTTAATGTAGGAGGAACATCTCAGAAAAGGAGGGTGAAGACAGCTGTATAACTCCAAGAATGCAATGTGTGTCACTGAATTGTACATGTAGAAATTATTGAATTGGTATATGTTTCACTGCATATATTTTCAACAATAATAAAATAATTTTATTTTTAAAAGATTTTAAAAACTGAGATCCAATGAGAAAATTGATAGAAACAAAAGTTGAGAGAGATATGATTAAATAAAATTTACAATGTTTGAGTTAAAAGGTTAAAAATGATAAAGGTAATGGAGGTTAGGAATTGCAGGAAAAATCTTATTGATATGAGAGAGTGAAGTTCTAGTTCATGGAGCCAGAACTGAATTCAGCTGAAGAGGAATTTGAGACCCCACGGTGCCTATATTGAGGTTCAGATAAGAAAACAAATACCACATAAAATATTTTAAAAGAAAAAAAATTATTTTAGAAAACTGATTAAAATATTGTCATAAAACTGAAAAGACAAAAAGAAGAAACTGAAACAAGGACCCTCCCCTACATAAGATGGAGAGAGATAGATACCTGCTGTCGAGTCAACTCTGACTCATGGTGACCTTATGTACAACAGAATAAAACGTTGCCTGGCCCTGTGTTATCCTCACTATTGTTGGCATGCTGGAATCCACTACTGTGGTTATTGTGCCAATCCATCTCACCAAGGCTCTCCTTCACACTCACTCGCCCTCTACTTCATCAAACATAATCTTCTCCTCCAGCAATTGATCCCTCCTGATGTCCAAAGAAAGCAAGTCGGACAGTATTCCATTGTGATCCATAAGGCTTTTACAGGTTAATTTTCAGAAATAGATTGTGTGGCCTTTCTTTCTAGTCTGTGTTAGTCTGGAAGCTCTGCTGAAACTTGTCCAGCATTGGTGACCCTGCTGGTAGTTTGAAACATTGGTCATATAGCTTCCAGCATTACAGCAACATGCAAGCTACTAGAGTATGACAGATGGGTGGTGGCCCTAGGCAAGAAACTGGGATTATGACACAACTTAGCTTGCTGAAAGTGAAGATGACTTGAAGCACTTACTGATGAAAACCAAAGACTACTGTCTTCAGCATGGATTACACCTCAACATAAAGAAGACAAAAATCCCCACAACTGGACCAGTAAACAACATCACAATAAATAGAAAAAAGATGGAAGTTGCCGGAATTTCATTTTACTTGGATCCACAATCATTGCCCATGAAAGCAGCAGTCAAGAAATCAGACGTCAAAGACTTCCAGTAAGATGGCGGACGAGGCAGAAAAGCTACACAGACCCACTTCAACAAAGAAAAGAGAAAACAATTGAGAGAGATACAGAAGATAATCCTGGAGCCCTGAGCTTTGAAAGGAACTATACAGAAGTGGACTAAGCACCAACTAGTGGGAAAACCTAAACAAAAACAGTGAGTACAGAGACAGGCAAAGCAGTGGACTATCAGCTACTCTGAGGGGCCCAATAGCCTGAATATTTCCAAGTGGTGTTGGGACCTGAGAATTGACCTAAAGATGAGTACTGGCCGCCAAGGGATGCAGGGATGACTGCACTGGTGGCCTGTGACTAGGAAGGGAAACAGCAAGGAGACAGACAACCTGAGCTGTGGAATCTCAGCTATCCAGAGGGTGCAGCCATTTTGAGTGTTTAAAAGCAGTGGCCTTTTTTTTTTTTTAATTTCCACTTTTTATTTTTATTTTTATGTTTTATTTTAAGAGCTTGTTTTACATTCAACGTTATGTGTACATTTAGTTTCACTCCCCATTTACCATGTCCAACCCTAACCCAGTCTCCACCCCTCCCTACCCTGTAACCCTCCCCCTGTGCCCCTCATATTTATGCACTCCTGTTTGTCCTGCATTTCCTCAATTTGAATGTTGGTCCTCTGGTGCCCCATGGGCTATTGCTCTAAGGGATGCATTACCATACAGTATGTGGGTGCATCATCCTAGGTTGACAGGTCTGTGTGTACATCTTGTAAACTATTGGGCTGAGAGCCAACCCCTAGGGGTGCATTTTATTCCACGCACAGAATGTATTCCAGGGCCATAGTATTGGAGGTCTTACCAGGTTTCATCTGACCAGTAATTCTGGTCATTATTGACTTTCTGAATTTTATTGCATGTTTTTTCTCCCACTCTATCCAGGATCTCCAGATTTCATCCTTTCCTGAGTGTTTGGCATTGGTAGCTGGGCACCATCTAGTTCTTCTGGTCTCGAGGGCCATCATGTCCTAGGGCTGATTATTTCCAAATGCCCTTGTTTTTCTTTTTTTTCTTTTTTACACTTTTCTTCACTTCCAATGCTAGGAGACCATTAGCTGCATCTTAGATTGCCGCTTGAAAGATTTTAAGAGCCCAGTTGCTACTCATCAAGGTAGGATGTGAAACAAGACTTTTATGTATTTTGTTGTGCCAATTGAGTCTGATATCCCCCAGTACTATGGTCTTCTAAGAGTAAATCTATTGGATCTTTCTCCCATAGTGTTTGGCTGTGCATGAGGGATTACTCTGTGTCTGTCTTCTATTGTTTCTGTAAGGACTGCAGGTATTTTGTATCACTGGTGTTTGTACAAGATTAGCCTTAGCTGAATCTATCCTTGGTCTGGAATATACTTCTGTTCACTGACCCCCATCCGATCATCTGAGGTGTTTATGTGTTTATCTGTATAGCCTAGTGTTTGGTGTTAATGGCAATGCAGTATTGTGGACATATTTGTTGGTATTAGCATCTGTTGTATATCTCTTATGTGCACAATTCGGTGTCCTCCCATTTCCTAATGTTATCATGCTGGTCATAAATCCTTCCTGTATATCCCTCCCACTACCCACATCAGTGTGTAGGTCCCAACTAGCCAGAAATTAATCCCCACCTTCCCTCCCCATCCTGGTAACCTGAGCTCCCTTTCCCAAGCAAAACCTTCTCTGTCTTTTTTACAGTAATGGGCTCATACAATACTTGTCTTTCTGTGATTGACATATTCCACTTAGCATAATGTCCTACAGGTTCATCCATGTTGTGAGATGATTCACGTATCCTTCATTGTTCTTTAATGTAGCATAGTATTCCATTGTGTGCATATACAAAAATTTGGTTATCCAAGTGTAGAGGAGTTCTGGCAAGATGGCAGACTAGGCAGAAAGACTGCACAGACCCTCTTCAACAAAGAAAAAGGAAACCAATTAACACAGACACAGAAGATAATACTGGCCCCCTGAGCCTTGAAGGGAAG
>NW_006921947.1:2108794-2116575 GCF_000298275.1 Orycteropus afer afer
CCCAGCAAAATTGTCCTTCAAATATGATGGTATGATGGTGAAATTAGGACATTTTCAGATAAACAGAAATTAAGGGAATTTGATAAAACCAGACCAACCTTACAAGAGATGCTAAAGGGAGTCCTTTGGACAGAGAACCAACAACAGCAAACAACAACTGACCGTTACCACACATGATGACATAACCCAGAAACCAACCCAGTTATAGAAGTACCCAAAGTAAATAAGCCTACAAGATTGTAAACAGGGAGCCAGAGACATCAATTGACAAATGAGGATGACTACAAACCAAAAAAGAGGGAAAAAGTTGTGTAGTTATAGAACTTCTAAATGGTAGGGCAGTCACAACTACAAGATAGAATGGACTGTTTTAAACTTGGGAAGAAAATTATAAATCATAGGGTAAGCTCAAAGAAAAATGATGAACCTTCACATCAAAATAAAAAAGAGGACCAGCATAAATATTTAGCAAATACAAAAAGAATAGCAACAAATCAAGTGATAGCACAATTCATAAACAAAACAAGCTCAGCACAGAAAATTATATGGAACAAAGAAATCAGGAACACCGCAAAAAACAAAATGACAGCAAGAAGTTCATATTTGTCGATAATTACATGTCTGACAAGGGACTTATCTCTAAAATTTATAGAAATCTCCAACACCTCAACAACAAAAAGATTAACAATTCAATTTAAAAAATGGGCAGAAGACATGAACAGACACTTCACCAAAGAGGATATTCAGGTGGCCAGCAAATACATGAAGAAATCGCATCATCATTAGCCATCAGAGAGATGGACAATGAGATACCATCTCACCCTAGCACTAATGGCAAAGTTCAACAAAACAGAAAATAACAAATACTGGCAAGGATGTGGAGAGATTGGGATTCTCATACACTGCTGGTAGGACTGTAAAATGATACAACCACTGTGGAAAACAGTATGGTGATTCCTTAAAAAGCTGGAATTAGAAATACTATTTAACCCAACAATCTATTACTAGGTATATATTCTAAAGAAGTGAGAGCCAGGACAAGAACAGATGTATTCACACCCATGTTCATCACAGCACTAATTACAATAGCAAAAAGATGGAAACAACCTAGGTGTCCATCAACTGAGGAATGCATAACCAAACTATGGTACATACACTCAATGGAATACTATGCAACAATAAAGAATAATGTAGAATCTGCAAAAAACCACATAACGTGTGTGAACTTGGATGACATTATGCTGAGTGAAATAAGTCAATCACAGAAGGACAAATATTGTATTAGTCCATTATTGTAAAAAGTCAAGGAAAGGTTTATATATGGAAGGAAACTTTCTTTGTTGGTTACCAGGGATGGGAGAGGAGGAGAGGGAAAACTACCAAAAAAAAAAAAAAAAAGCATTGACCCATGTCACTTTAGTTTTGTGTATTTCACCATACATAAATTTTATTTCAATAAAATCCATTTGAAAAAAAAAGAGAGAAATCAGACGTCACACAGCACTGGGCAAATCTGCTGCAAAAGACCTCTTTAAAGTGTCAAGGAACAAAAATATCACTTAGAAAACTAAGGTGCACCTAACTCAAGCCATGGTATTTTCAATCACCTCATATGCATGTGAAAGCTAAATAATGAGTAAGGAAGACCAAAGAAGAGTTGATGCCTCTGAATGATGGTGTTGGCAAAGAATACTGAAAACACAATGGACTGCCAGAAGAACAAACAAATCTGTCCTGAAAGAAGTGTGGCCAGAATGCTCCTTGGGAGCAAGAACAGCCAGACTTTGTCTCATCTACTTTGGTCACATTGTCAGAAGAGATCAGTCCCTGGAGGAAGATATCATGCTTGGTAAAGTAGAGGGCCAGCAAAATAGGGGAAGACCCTCAACAAGATGGATTGACACAGTGGTTGCTACAGTGGGCTCAAGCATAGCAAGTATCATGAGGACGGCACGGGACCAGGCAGAGCTTTGTTCTGTTCGACAGAGGGCTGCTAGGAGTTGGAGCCAACTCGATGGCACCTAACAACAGCAAAGGTTTGGAGGAGGAACCAGTAGAACTGGAACCCAGGCTTCTGAGAAGGGGGCACTCACCAGCTGATGTTATATCTGTGGGGGTACAATGAGGCTAGTCCTAAGAGGATAGCAATTACTGGAGCCAACTGCCACAGTCAGGGTGAAGAGCCATCACTGTGGTGACACTAGCTGACAGGAACAGAAGCCAACAGGAAGGAATAAGTCCCTTCTGCTCCTTCCAACCTGAAGGCTCCCTCTAGTGACCCTATTGGCAGAGTCTAACGTGGCATTAGCTGGCAAGTTTTACAAAGTCCCAGTCCCAGTATGACAAAGCAGAGGGCTGTCCAGTCTGGCTGCCATATATATGGCTATATAAGTCTCAATTTGAACACACAAAAATTAAATAAAATTAAAATTCAGTCCTTCAATTGAACGAGCCACATTTGAAGTACTCAATAGTCACACGTGGTGGTTGCTGTTGTTGCATTCCATCAAGCTGATTCCAACCCATAGTGACCCCATGTGACAGAGTAGAACTGCCCTGTAGGGTTCCCTAGGCGTAATCTTTATGGCAGCTGATTTCCAGGTCTTTTCTCCTGTAGAGCCACTGGTAGGTAGGTTTGAACCACCAACCTTCTGGTTAATAGTCAAGTGCTTAACTGTTGTGTCATCAGGGCTCCTCACTTATAGCTAGTGGTGACCATGTTAGATAGTACAGCTGTAGGGGATGGCAAGGCCCTAAATCACATAAGAAGGAACACAGACACATCTTGACAAGTTCTACCTTCATGCTATGTCTGCAGACCCAGGAAAACGACCCCTACCCTAGCAAAGTCTATCCTTCTTCAAACAAATAACAGTATCAAACCATTAAAAGAGATTTTCAATATGATAATGATGGTGGTGGTGGCAAGACTGTATTGAGCATTTACATTCAGTCAGGTCCTTTGCAAAGCACTTTGATTTTATTATTTCCTTTAGTACCACAACACTGCAAGCTAAGTACTGCCTAAATCTGATCTTATAAAGGTAGACCCTGTAATTTAGAGCCAGTAAGGAACTTGAGAAAGCCACACAGCTGACTCCAGAGTCCTTGACTTACCCTCTAAGATATATTATGTCAGGCTGCCAAAAGGCCCTCAGTTTTTCAAGGAGGAGATTTTATTCACTTGCTTAATTCTATCTAGAATATTTCAGTGCAACATTTTCTTAGAAGGAATAAATTGGACAAAGAAAGCCAACAATTAATAATGGTACTTAATAACACAAGGAATTATGACAATGAAAGTCATTTCAGTTTAATAAAATTCACTCCCAGCAGATTTACAACAACCCAACAGGGAAGAATAATAGAGTTTGTCTTCTCCTGGTTTTTTGATGAGACGTCACACTCCATCACACTCGATTTTGAGAAATAGCTTGGATGGAGTCCATCCCGTTTCAGCTTATGATGTTTGCAAGATGATTGCTTACCACATGGTTGGTGAATAGAGTCCTTGTGCTGTGACTTTCTATGGTATTAACATTGCAGTTAGCTATGTTGTGCTAATCAGAGGCCTCCTGGTGAAGACATGGCTGGGTCAATCATTAGCTTTGTGATATTATAAAATTTACTAAATCCCCCTAAGCCTCAGGTTTCTTACCTTGTAGGGATAGTGTGAGAATTAAATTATATCATGGATAAATGCAAATAATCTAGCATATTCTCTGACCTATAGAATTTCCTATAATTCATGATTTTAGGTGGCCCTTTACGAGAAGGCATAAAGACAGAGTATTCATGCCTGTCTTTGAAGGATGCATGCATTCATTTGTTCATGCAAAAATGTTTGTTGAACACTACTGTGTACCAGGCAGTGTCCTAGGTGCTTGAGATATATCAGCGAACAAGTCAGACAAAAATATCTACAATTATGGATATTAACATTATATTAATTCAGCACCCACTCTATAAAGGCATAACCTCGTTTGACACAAATATAAATACATCTTTCTTGTCCTCAAGAACTTTATTTCCCATCACTTTAAATGCTTGTGAAATACCCTCTAAATGGAGCTGTATTAATTAACAAATAAAGGATTCCTGACAGCAGGAATTAAATGTGTAATGAGAGTGGGGTGGTAAATGCTTATTTATGGATCAGAGTATCTAGGTTCCAACCCTATTTCTACTTCTAACTTCTTGTATTATTAATTATACTCTCTGATTTTAGTTTCCTCATCTGCAAAAATGGGAGTAGGGTCTCAGTAGTTCTCATCTCTACATCTACTGCAGGCATACTAGTAAGCCAGGACAACTTTATGGAGACTAGAAAAATAGAAAAATCTGTTGCCACCTAGTTGATTCTGACTCATAGTGATCCTATAGGGTTTCCAAGGCTGTAAATCTTTTCAGAAACAGTCTGCCACACCTTTCTTCTGTGGAGTGACTGGTCAGTTCAAACCTCCAACCTTTTGGTTAGCAGCTGAGTACTTAACCACAAATCCACCAGGGCTCCTTTTAGAAAATATATATTTTTTCATATTTAATATCGTAACCACAGGTACTACTATCGTGTATAACTGGAATTGAGACGCAACTTTATGGTGGATTACTTAGTTTTTCAACTAACGATAACAAAAGCAGATGTTTGGATTGCCTCAAAAGTAGTTTGAGATAAGGACAGAGGCAGATTACCTAATAAGAAGGTAAGCATGGGTTTACTTGTACTTACTTGCTAATCTGCAGTGAACAATTTCACATGAGTTTGAAATTTAACAATGTGGTAAAAAAACATGTGCAACTGTTCACTACAGTTTAATAAGTAAGCACATGTAAGCCTGTTAGGTTAAGCCCATTAATAAGTAAGCACAGGACAGCCTATCTCTCCCTCCCCTCTCAGCTGACCTGTTCCACCCCAGAGCCGAGCAGTTTTCTGGGATGAATATATGCATTGACATCAGGGTGTATTTGTGGGGTTGCTCATATAACAATGAGGACCTGGTACCCCCAGGACTTCTGAGAAACATACAGAAGCCCTCCCAGAATTGTCCTCCCAAGGAGAAGAGGCTGGAGTGCCATGCCTCACTGATTGAGGACTACCTCTAAGGGTGGCAATGACCTTACCTTCTGAGCCCAGCAAGCTTCCAGGGCTCCAGCTTGGAGAAGGCCAGGAGATAGAAAGCGAGCTGTGGGTTTAAGGAGGGACAAGAAACTGTGCAACACAGTTGTGGCTGGAATTAGAAATGGGCAAGGAGAGGTGACCCGAACACCAAAGATGTCTGTCACAGAGCCCATAAAAAGTGGACATGCTGGGGTTGAGAGATTATCATGCTACTTCTCTGCTCCCCTAAAGAAAAGGTGAGAACGCTACAAGCTGTGATGGCTAGAATTACAATGTACACTGTCTAGAGTTTTGCTCTGTGTTCATTATATTTGAAGCAATGATAATAAACCTTCCTATTCTTCTCTCAATTGTTAATATACCTTTTCTTCCTAAGGCAGCCATTGAGATTCTACATCCTCTTTTATATGAACCAATTACATTTGTTAACACATTTGACAAAGGGACGTCTTCACAGCCTGATTTTCAAAACAGCCTCCATGCCTTCTAGGGTGAAAATGACAAAAAAAAAAAAAGGATGGCAACTGTGTTACACTTTAAAAAATCTTACATTTATATTCATAATATTTTATATTAGAAAAGGTTTTAAAATTCTAATGAATTCACTAAAAATGTGTCATTGAACTGCCAAGGAAATTGGGAGCATGGTTTTTTGCCTGAAATTTGAGATTCTTTAACTGGGTCAGGAATATCTTGCTAAAAGCACTGCTTTTTCTCTCAGACTCTCATTTTGTACTTCCCTTCCAAAGGCATCATTCTCAAAAGAAATATGTGCACAGATTAGTGAGAGGATTTTTCAAGACCCTGTCTATGTTTGATCTGAAGAAAAAGCAAGGTTCTCTATGGAAGTCAGTCACATGATCATGCCCTACATGGAGAACAGCCTGTCTCTCCCTCCCCTCTCGGCTGACCTGTACTGCCCCAGAGCTGAGCAGTTTTCTGGGATGAATATATGCATTGAGCCCTGTTGACCAACTGAATTCAGGGCCTTGGTTTCAAAATCAATGCACCAATTCTAAAAGTTTGATAGGTGTTAATTTGTAGAGAGTTAAAGATATAAAAAATAAGTTGGAAGTAACCTGGAAGTTTTGTCATAAACAATATTTCTATTTACAATACTGTAAATTAGAAAAGGAAACATACCATTCAGGTTTTATGCTGTTGGGTAAGGAATTTAAATGCTTACTTTTTCTAACATGCATTCTCATTATTTCTAAAATACATCATAAGACAATGTTTTTGTCTCCTCCATCACAAAATTTTCAAGGTAGAAGGAAATTAAAGGCATTATCTTTATTTCAACATAGAAAAAAATGACTGCCATGGAGTCAATTCCAACTCATAGTGACCTCTATAGGATTTCCAAGAATATGAATCTTTATGGAAGCCGATTGTCTCATCTTTCTTCTGTGGAGCAGCTGGTGGGGTTGAACTGTCAACCTTTCGGTTGACATTAAGCCAAATGTCTTACCACAGTGCCACCAACGATGTTATTATCACTATCTGCAGATTTTACTATGATATCTGATTTATGTATTCTCCTTTTCACGTTTTTAATTTATAGTTTCAGAATGTCCCATGTGAAATAAAAATCAAATAAAAGAATTTGGAAGCTGAAAGCAGTTATTCATATAATAAGTTAATGTTTTTGGTATTTATTGTGTAGTATAAGCAAAAGCAAGTTTACAGAAAATGGAAGAATATTTGGCTAATTTCACATTTCTGAATGAATTGCTCAGTTATGATTTACATTCACGTTTTAGTAGGATTGCTTATCACTAAGATAAGCAATTGAATTTTTAAATAAATCTATGCTTTTGACATATAAAATTTCTCACTGATTTATTAAAAAATTTTAAAATCTTTAAGATTGAATTAAAACCTATAACATATTCTAAGATATGAATATTGGTCTTTATTTATCTGAAATGAAAGAGAAAGAAGTTAACCCAAGAAAAAAATAAGGAACTGGACCACAGGATTAACATCTACATGAACCACCATCTCCTTCATCTTGAGACCAGAAGACAAGAGGGTGTTCTGCTACCACTACTGAACATTCTGATCAGGGACACAATAGATGAATCCTGATAAAAGGGGAAAAATGTGGAACAGAACTTCAAATTCTTGAAGAATCCAGATATATTGGACCATTAAGGCTGGAGGAGTCCTGAGACTATGGGCCTGAGCTGCTCTTCCAACCCTGAATCAAAACTATGCCCTGAGGACAAAATTGTGAAACCATCCTAGCCACAACTAAACACCTTGAGGTAATGAGTTGCTGGGTATGGAGGCTCAGGACCATAGTCTTGGGGGACACCAAAGTCAACTGGCGTAACATAGTCCATAAAGATAATGCTGTACATCCTACACTGGTGAGTAGTAACTAGGTCTTAAAAGCTTGTGAGTGGCCATTTAAAGTGCAACCACTGGTCTCTTTCTCTCCAGAGCAAAGAAGAGTGAAGAAATTCAAAGACATAAGGAAATAATTAGTCCAAAGGACTAATGGAGCACTTTAACCCCAGCCTCCACAATCCTGAAACCAGAAGAACTAGATGGTGCCTGGTTACCACTGCTGACTGCTCTGAAGGAATCACAATAAAAGGTCCCAGATAGAGTGGGGGGAAATGTGGAACAAAATTCAAAATCATTAAAAAAAAAA
>NW_006921947.1:2117390-2118926 GCF_000298275.1 Orycteropus afer afer
GAGGGGTCGCTATGAGTTGGATCCAACTCGATGGCAGTGAGTTTTTTTTTGGGGGGGGGGATACCGGAAGCAGTTCCAGAGGTGGCACAGTGGTTAAACTGTTCAGCTGGTAACCAAAAAATCAGTGGTTTGAACCCACCATCCTCTCCATGGAAGAAAGATGTGGCAGTCTGCTTCTATAAAGATTACAGCTTTATAAACCCTAGGGGCAATTCTACTCTGTCCTATAGGGTTGCTATGAATCTGAATGGACTGGAAGGCAATGGGGTTTGTTTGTGTGTTTTATTCTCTGTAAGCAAAATGTGGGAATGGCTTAGCTAGGAGATTCTGCCTCAGCCCCTCCTCCTGTTGCTTAGTGGCCTCAGCTCCTTGCCACAGAGGACTCTCCTGAGGGCTGCTTGAGTGTCCTCACAGCATGGTAGGTGGCTTTCCCCAAAGTGAGTGATCCAAGAGAGAAAGCCTCAATGCGTTTGAGCACCTAGTCTCAGAAGTCACATACAGTCACTTGTTTATCAGAAACAAGCCACTAAGTCAAGCTCCCTCTCAAGGAGGGGGGATTACATTTTACTTCTTCAAGAGAGGAGCAAAGTAGAATATGCAGATAAATTTTAAAGCCGCTCTATTTGGGAGCTTTAAAAAATACTGACACCTGGCTCCCACCCCTAGAAATCCTGACTTAATCATTCTCGGATTTTTAAAATCTCCCCAGGTGTATGGACCCCCAAAACTACTGCCCTGAGACAATCTTTAAGTCTGAAACCATGAACCAAAAGTATCCCCTGAAAACTTCTTTAAACCAAACAACCATCTAGCCTAAGTAGTAAAGAATATTTGCCATGAACATTGTGCTCTGGGGATCAACTGACAACAGCAACTAAAAAGGTTAGATAGGAAACTTAGAGGGCAGTGAGTTTATGTCAGTAGGGAAGAAACAAATCAGAAAAAGAGGGTGAGAATGGCTGCACAATTGGAAAAATATAGTCAATGTCACTGCATTGTACATGGAGAAATTGCTGAATTGCTGTATGTTTTGCTGAATATATTTTAAACAACAACAAAAAGCTCCCCAGCTGATTTTAATAGGTAACCCCTATCATATGCTTCTACTTCTGTGCCTTTTCAGACTGTAAGCCCTTAGCAAGCAAGCACACAGCCCTGTGATAGCACTTTGTCGGTCCTAATGCCGCATCGTGTCATGCTAGTGGGTGTGACAAAGAATGCAATTTCATTAATTTCATTAAAGAAAATTTTAAAACTCAACATAGTTTTCTTAATTGAGAAAAATGAAAACAAAAATGGTCTGTAAATAGAAGCATTATACTCACAGGAAGCACATTTAATATCTTGCATTTTCTAAATCATATGTACTACAAAGCAAGGATACCAAATCAAACAAATGCAAGAGTTCAAACCCACCAGCCACTCATCAAAGGAAGGTTGGGCAATCTACTTCCTTAGAGATACCACTTCGGAAACCCAAGGAGGGGCCCCTAGGAGTCGGAATCAACTCGACAGCAGTGAGTTTGGGTTTTTTGT
>NW_006921947.1:2119421-2122602 GCF_000298275.1 Orycteropus afer afer
AGTAGGATTGCCCAACCTTCCTTCCGAGGAGTGGCTGGTGGGTTTGAACCGCCAGCCTTCTGGTTAGCAGTCAAGTGCTTTAGGCATTATGATACTACTTGTCATTTTGGCCTGCTTGCATGTATCTCCATTTCTAATTTCCCTATGTCCCCTCTGGCACAATGGGGAAAATGCCAGATAATATTTTTGCATGTGAAATCCAATAGAATAAACAACACTGTTCTCCTGATAAACATCACTGATCATTAGTGTGGTATTTAGATTCTATTCAGGTTTTATTTATGCTAATTGTCAGTCATTTTGATATGCACAGAGATAGACCACAGTGGTAGAAATCACCGAAGCAGAAACACCACATTGATTAGGCTGATCCCTGTGTGGCTGCTGGAAGGGCTCCCAAGTGGTGGAGGTAGCTCAGCTTTCCAAATTCCCATGAGCTAAGTCCCTAGGACTAAACTTACCTTGGTCATTCTAGTCTGACTTCATGTTGTGTTAACTAGCAACTACTCAGCTCTTAGATCAGGATCTGGCTGCATTGCACATTTCTTTCAGCTCTTCTTTAAAATGGAAAAATTCAATTCATCAGCTTGAGACTGATCCTACTGGCCATACATAACTCCCTTCCACAAGCAGTTGCTTCTAGTAATGGAGCCTTGGTGGCACAGTGGTTAAGTACTCAGCTGCTAACCAAAAGGTAGGCAGTTCAAACCCACCAGCAGTTCCACAAGAGAAAGATGTGGTAATCTACGTCCATAAAGATGACAGCCTCAGAAACCCTATGGAGAGGTTTTACTCTGTCCTACGGGGTCATTTTGAGTCAGAATTGATTGGATGGCAACGAGTAGGGCCTTAGGGCATGTGGCACATCTTCAGCTACACACGGACATGTACCTGAATGAAAGGGAGGCCAACTGGCATCAGGATTCCTCAAACAAGGGTGGGTTGTGAAATCATCTGAACAACATCATGGTAAATGGTGAAAAAAAAAATGAAGTTGTCAAGGATTTCATTCTTCTTGGATTAACAATCAACATCCATGGAAGCAGCAGTTAAGAAATCAAATTGCATTGGGCAAATCTGCTGCAAAAGACCTCCTTAAAGTGTTAAAAAGCAAAGATGTCACTTTCAGGATTAAAGTGCACTGGACCCAAGCCATGGTATTTTTCAATAGTCTCAAATGCATGTGAAAGCTGGACAATGAGTAAGAAAGACTGAAGAAGAATTGATGTCTTTGAATTAAGCTCTTGGGATGAATATTGTATATGTAACTGACTGCCAAAAGAACAAACAAATCATCTTGGAGGAAATATAGCCAAAATGCTTCTTAGAAGGGACGATGGTGAGACTTTTTCTCACTTACTTTGGACATTTCATCAGGAAAGAATAATCACTAGAAAAGGCCATGATGTTTGGAGCAGAGAAAATGAGGGAAACCTTCCATGAGATGAGTTGACATGATAGCAGCACCAATGGGCTCAAATATACCAAAGATTGTGAGGATGGTGCAGGATCAGGCAATGTTTGTTCTGTTACATATAAGGTCGCCATGAGTCAGAAACAACTTGATGGCAACTAACAATAACAACATCAGTATTTTTTTTTTTTTAAAGGATAGATTGACTGGAACAGAATTTCAGAATGCCTGCCATGTAGTAAAGGTAAGTATTGATTCATGAATTTTTTTCCTGTGTTTGCTTTTTCCACGCGCGTGTGTTGGTGTGTGTAGCAAGCAACACCTGATACCACTTCTAAGGGAGGAGTACAATCCAATGGAGGACAGTAATTCACTCCGCAGTTTACAACTGTCAGGATCACCAAGGAAGACATGAATCACACAGGCAATGGATGGAACAATGCTTTACTTGTTTTGTTGTTGTTGTTAAGTGCCGTCAAGTCATTTCTGACTCATAGCGACCCCATGCACAGCAGAACGAAACACTGCCCGATCCGCGCCAGCCCCACAATCCCTGCTATACTTGAGCCCATCATCGCAGCCACCGTATCAATCCATCTCGTTGAAGGCCTCCCCCTCTTTCGTCGACCCTCCACCCTACCAAGCATGACATCCCTCTCCAGGGAATGGTCCCTTCTTACAACATGACCAAAATAGGTGAGACGAAGTCTGGCCATTCTCGCTTCAAAGGAGCATTCTGGCTGCACTTCCTCCAGGACAGATCTGTTAGTTCTCCTAGCAGTCCACGGCACTTTCAGCATTCTTCGCCAGCACCACAACTCAAAATGCTTTACTACATAAAGAAAAAACAGAGTAATGTCAGCTTCAACAGTGGGCATCAGTCCCCCATAGCCAGTAGGTCTCACTCCACAGCCAACACAGGGAGATGGTCTGCACACGCACAACTTGTAGTGCAAAAGAAGGACCCTGTCCCCTCCCTGCCAGGAGAGATAAAGCAGTGGGGTTGGCCAGGTGCCATATAACACACATGCTTAACCAAGAAGTTCCTGGGAATGTTGACATGTGCTCATGGCTGATATAGGATGGATTTTGGGTCAAGACATCCCAGAAAAGAAGTCATCCCACACTTACATCCTGTTCAAGAAGTCAGGTTGATACATCTGGTCTTAAACACAAGGCACATTCATAAATCACAGAGAAAGGCAAGAAGATGTGCTTGGACTGCCCCCTTCCACAATGTGAGTGTGTGTGTGTGCATGCACCAAATCATTACAAAACTGAATATCCCTCTGTTGTTATTGTTGTTGTTAGGTGCCATCAAGTCATCTCCGACTCATAGCAATCCTACGCCCAGCAGAACGAAACACTGCCTGGTCCTGTGCTAGCCTCATGATTCTTGCTATACCTGAGCCCATTGTTGCAGCCATTGTGTCAGTCCATCACATTGAGGGCCTTCCCCTTCTTTGTTAAACCTTCACTTTACCAAGCATGATATCTTTCTCCAGGGAATGGTTCCTTCTGACAACATGAATAAAGTAAGTGAGACGAAGTCTGGCCATTCTCGCTTCCAAGGAGCATTCAGACTGCACTTCTTTCAGGACAGATGTGTTAGTCCTTTTAGCAAACTATAGTACTCATAGCATTCTTCTCCAACACCACAACTCAAAAGCATCAACTCTGAGGAGGCGGGGCAAGATGGCGGACTAGGCAGAAGGATTGCACAGACCCTCTTCAACAAAGAAAAGGGAAACCAATTAACACAGACAC
>NW_006921947.1:2125652-2128907 GCF_000298275.1 Orycteropus afer afer
TTCTGTGAGATCACCTTTCTTTGGAATGGGTACAAATATGGATCTCTTCCAGTCAGTTGGCCAGGTAGCTGTCTTCCAAATCTCCTGCCATAGCCAAGTGAGTGCCTCCAGTACTAACATCCATTTGTTGAAACATCTTCATGGGTATTCCGTCAATTCCTGGAGCCTTGTTTTCCACCAATTCCTTCAGTGCAGCTTCCACTTCTTCCTTCAGTACCATTGGTTCTTTATCATATGTCACCTCCTGAAATGGATCAATATCGACCAATTCATTTTGATGCAGTGACTCTGTGTATCCCTTCCATCTTCTTTGATGCTTCCTGCATCATTCAACATTTTGCCCATAGAATCTTTCAATATTGCAACTCAAGGCTTAAATTTTTCCTTCAGTTCTTTCAGCTTGAGAAATGCCAAGCACGTTCTTCCCCTTTGGTTTTCTAACTCCAGGTCTTTTCACATTTCATTATAGTAGTTGGCTTTATCTGCTTGAGCTGCTCTTTGAAATCTTCTGTTCAGCTCTTTTATCTTGTCATTTTGTCCATTTCCTTTAGCTTCTTTCTGCTCAAGGGCAAGCTTCAGAGTCTCTTCTGACATCCATTTTGCTCTTTCCTTCCTTTCCTGTCATTTTAATGACCTCTTGCTTTCTTCATATATGATGTTCTTGATGTCATCCCACAATTCCTCTGGTTTTTGGACAACAGTGTTCAATGCATCAAACCTATTCTTTAAATGGTCTCTAAATTCAGGAGGGATATTATCAAAGTTATATTTTGGCTCTCGTGGACTTGTTTTGTCTTCAACTTCAATTTGAATGAGCATATGAGTACTTGACGGTCTGTTCCACAATAAGCCTCTGGCCTTGTTTTGGCCAAAGATATTGAACTTCTCCATTGCCTCTTGCCACAGTTGTAGTCAATCTGATTCCTGTGTATTCCACCTGGTGAAGCCCACATGTATACCCATTGCTTATGTTGTTCAAAACAGGTATTTGTAGTGAATAAGTCATTAGTCTTGCAAAATTCTATCATGAGATCTCCAGTGTTATTTCTATAACCAAGGCCATATTTTCCAACTACTGGTAACTCTTCTTTGTTTCCAACTTTTGCATTCCAGTCACCAATGATAATCCATGCATCTTGATTGCAAGTTCAGTCAATTTCAGACTGCAGAAGTTGGTAGATATCTTCAGTTTCCTCATCTTTGGCTTTGGTGGTTGGTGCATAAATTTGAATAATAGTAATACTAACTGGTCTTCCTTGTAGGCATATGGATATTATCCTATCATTGACAGTGCTGTACTTCAGGATAGATCTTGAAACAGTCTTTGTGATGATGAATGCCACACCATTCCTCTTCAATTTGTCATTCGTGGCATAGTAGATCTTACGATTGTCTAATTCAAAATGGCCAAAACCAGTCCATTTCAGCTCACTAATGCCTAGGATATTGATCTTTACATGTTCCATTTCATTTTTGACAACTTCCAATTTTCCTAGATTCATACTTTATACATTCCATGTTCTAATTATTAATGGATGTTTGCATCTGTTTCTACCCATTTGGAGTCATGCCACATCAGTCAATGGAGGTCCCAAAAGCTTTACTCTATCCGTATCATTAAAGTCGTCTCTACTCTGAGGAGTCAGCTCTTCTCCAGTCAAATTTTGAGAGCTTTCCAACCTGATGGGCTCATCTTCTGGCACTACATCAGACAGTGTTTCAGGGCTTTTCATAAGGCTTTCTCTGACCAGTTGTTTGAGAAGTGGATGGCCTCTTCCTTCTACTGAGTCTGTCTTAGCCCGGAAGCGCCACTGAAACCTGTCCACCATGGGTGACCCTGCTGGCATTTTGCAACACCAATGGCATAGCCTCCAGCCTCACAGCAACATGTAAGCCACCACAGCATGACAAACTGACAAACAAGTTTGTCTCCCTTAGTTGTTCCTAACCCTGTGTGCCTAACTCAGGCCTTGGCATTAAAACAGAGCTGCCCCATGTGAAAAGCAGCCCTTGAGTCCCTTCTGGGGTCACATTAAAAAGTTTGAAAAACAGCTCTAGAGCAAGATCATGAC
Source organism: Orycteropus afer afer (assembly GCF_000298275.1). NCBI lineage: Eukaryota > Metazoa > Chordata > Mammalia > Tubulidentata > Orycteropodidae > Orycteropus > Orycteropus afer. Next base: position 2,127,725 of record NW_006921947.1, read on the forward strand.
TTCCAAATTCCCTTCAGTATAAAAATAAGCACTGGCCTCATGCACAGTTAATACAACCATCCCCCCACTTCTTTATATTAACATCATGTCCCAAGGCCAACAGCCCTGGTGCCTGTCAGAAACAAATGAATCCCAAAGACTCACATCTACAGAAAACACACAAAAAAGGGCAATATGGACAATAATAATAAGAGTTTTGTGGGTTAGATTCCTCTAAGATCCAAGTGATTTTCTAAAAACTCTGAGACTGTGGCTACATGACTTGTCTTCCTCCCTTCATTGCTGAGTTGTGGGGATCTTGGTCCCTCCTTAAGATGTTCCCAGACTGATAGCAAGCACAGAGATTTCAGATAATATCATTGCAGTGCAATGTTGTAAGTGTTTTGGTAAGGGCAAGGTTAAGGAAAATGGTAATTGCTATCAAGAATAAGATGTTCTTAAAAGATAACTAAGAGTTTTCCAGTCCAATGGAGGAGGCTGGAGGAAGGAACTCCAGACAGAGAACGGCTTATACAAAGGTACATGAAATAAAAGGCAACTCCATGGAACAAAACTATGTTATAGGATGGCATCTTAAGTTATAATGAAATATTCAGATTTGCAATATGAAAGGGTCATTTTGTAAGGAAAGGCGGGTTAATTGCTGGCAGCAGGGGTGATAAGCTGAGGGCAGAGAAGTCCAATAAGACATTAGTACAAAAAATCAGTGGGGACCTTAATTAAAGTGGTAGGAAATCAGAGGAGGGATTGGAAATGTGAGGTTTTAAAGAACAGAATCAAGAGAATTCGGGAACTGGTAGAGAAGCAGTAGTCATGGATAACGCTCATGCTTCTCAGTTGGGTGGCTGGTTGAGGGGTGGCACCATCAACCAGGATAGGGGTGTATGGAAGGAGAATCACCACAGTGGTGAGAGACAGTAAATTCAATTTGGGTAAAATTGGATTAGTGCACCTGTAGAACATCCAACTAAACTCTATGGTGAAGTGCAACACAACGACCTGTACAAGAACATACGGGCCTACAGTCGAGAAACCTTCCCGTTAAAGTCATCTGAAAGTGGTTGATATAATTTGGAAAGAGAAAAGATTCTTTTTTTTTTTTTTTAATTGTGATTTGGGTGAAAATTTACAGAGCAAATTCACTTTCCATACAGCAGTTCACATACACTTTGTCTCATGACAT
>NW_006921947.1:2129909-2130468 GCF_000298275.1 Orycteropus afer afer
CCTTCTGGTTCACAGTCAAATGCCTCAGGCACTACACCACCAGAGCTCTTTAATAATTTAAAATGATCACCATGTCCTTCTTCACCAATGAAGAAATTAAATTTTGAAATATCTTTCTGAGAGAAGTTACTCCCAGGGTATGTGTATATGGGCAGGGATAATGCAAGGGAGGAGGAAAAAATCCTGGAAAGACATTTTTGGGGGGAAGTTGAGAGAGGCATCATGTAGACATCAGTAAATTAAAATTATAAAAAGCAAAGTGTCAAAAGTGAAATTTTAGCCTGCCTTTTGGCTTTAAAGACCATACATATTTTCCACCACAGCATGCAGAAATAATGAACATATGATTTTGCTGATGTGGTTCTTTCGTTTCCAAATTCATTGTTGTTGCTGTTGTTACATACCATAGAGTTGATTCCAACTCACAGCGACCCTCTGTACAACAGAATGAAACACTGCCCCATCCTGCTCCATCCTCACAATTGTTGCCATGTTTGAGCCCATTGTTGCAGCCACTGCGTCAATCCATCTCATTGAGAGTCTTCCTCTTTTTCACTGA
>NW_006921947.1:2130599-2134840 GCF_000298275.1 Orycteropus afer afer
TCAAGTGCACCTGAGCCAAATTCATTACCCACCTTAATCTGTTACAGATTGTTAAAAAGCTGCCTGTCTCTGCCAGTTTTGATGTGGGTGTCTTGTAGAATGTGGCACAAATTCCAAATACTGGGTCATGCTTCTCAGCTCCAGACTATCAGACAGAGCTAAGAAACCAAAGGTGGTGATTTGGCAAGATGAACTAGATTGAGGTTTCCCTAATCTACACCTGTAGTCCTGCAACTACCATTTTCCTTAACCTTACTCTTACCAAAACACTTACCACCCAGGCTCTAATCCTAACTCTTCAGCGGCTTTTAGATATGACCCCTCCACCTCACTCAGTCTTCTTAAATTACATATGTCTAAATGATATTTATTTTCTCCTCTTTTCACCCTCTTAACCACCACTTCTCTAATTTCTCACTGAGCCCACCGTCCTGATTTCTCCTCATTCCCAAAGTAGATGTGAGTCTCACTCAAGTGCTACATGATTCATTCCTAGACTGCAATTTTCACCTCTTGATTTGTGTTCATGCCTTACCAATGGCATGACCCTCAGGAACATTTAAAGCCAAATAGGTTAAATTTGTGGGTGGGAAGAGTAATGTCAGCAAGATGACAGAGTAAGAGTCTCCATACTCTCATCACCCATCAAAAAACAAGCAGAAATTGTCAATCAATTTGTCTGACCTCTGCTTCCAGAGACAAAGGTCTACAGCAACCAAATGAGGTCAGAATCAAGAAAAAGGCTGTTTCAAAACCGTAAGAAACCATGTGGCTATTCTATTTGCCCACCCAGTTCAGGGGCCAGCTTGAAGACAGTGGTCCGTCTGCCTACTCTGGGGCCCTGGACCCTGGCTCCAGAGCAGACCTTACTTACAAATTATTGAGTTTCTCTGTTCTAAGCTGTCAGGAGGAGCCCTAGTGATTCAGTGCTTAAGTGCTCAGCTCCTAACTGAAACGTTGGTGGTTTGAACCCACCAGCTGCTCCATGGGAGAAAGATGTGGCAGTCTGTTTCTGTAAGGATTACAGCTTTGGAAACCCTAGGGAGCAGTTCTACCCCATCCTATAGGGTTGTCATGAGTCAAAAGCAACTCTGTTTTGCATATCTCAAACGTAAGCAGAGAGGACAGTGATCAACTTACAGCCACCTTAGAAAAGAGTGCAGTTGAGATCTATAATAGATTGCCTATGGACTTGGAGGCAAAACCAGCGAGAGAGTTTCTCTGGGAAATTGTTGTTGTTGTTGTTATGTGCCGTCGAGTCAGCCCTGACTCATAGCGACCCCTCCTTGGGTTTCCGAGGCAGTATCACTACGGAAGTAGGATTGCCCAACCTTCCTTCCGAGGAGTGGCTGGTGGGTTTGAACCGCCAGCCTTCTGGTTAGCAGTCAAGTGCCTTAGCCACTATGCTACCAGAGGGAAATTAGGGCATTCAAAAAGCACCCATGTATACAGGGGACTATAGAAAGCCATAGGCATGTCCTGGGTAAGATGCAGGCTCACGTAAGACCTGAGAAAACCCTAAGCTTTTGCCTCAGGCTAATCTCTAGGCTCAGTATAAGATTGGTTAAGTGTTGAAGGTATGCCTGAGCACAGAGAAATTTTCAAAGACTGGAAGATTGTTCCAGTCTTTTTTTAAACTCCTGGTGTTCAAGGCAATCTATGCAATATACCAGCTGAACACAGGCAAAAGGAACAGAGACTTCAGTGACCACACACGTTAAAGAATACAGCCTTTGCAAAGATAGTTTGGAAGACTCACTAAATGAATCTTATTTCCACAGTTCCCACATTTTAATGTTCAAATGCCCCATTTTCAAGAATGTGTCTCATTGGCACTTCAGACTAATAATGGATATATCTGAATTCATGATCTCCTCCACTTTCACCCCAAATGGCTCTTCTTTCCATGTTTTCTTATCTCAGAGAATGGGTGCCATCATTCCTTAAACTGTTCACGTCAGTTTCATCCTGAACCTATCTCTCACTGCCCAACCAGCCATCAATCAATCTGATCAATTCCACCTTTTCAATAGCTCTCAAATCTATTTCTTTCCATTACTGCCTCAGTGCCATTGCCACAGCTCAAGCCTTTTCTATTTCCTTTTGGAGTGAACGTCTGACAACTGTTCTCTCCAACTCCATTCTGATGGTAGCCCTCTAGCCATGGCCAGAGTGATCTTTCTAAAACACAGTTTTGAGCATCACATCTTTCAATAGTTTTCCTCTTCCCATGTGATACTCACCTATACCCTCCATTATATGACCACTTTACCCATTGTCTAAAACTCAACAACACTCTTTTACCCTGACATGCTACTCTTCCTGCCCACAAAGCTGTTGACCTACTTAACCTTCTGGAATCCCTTGATACTTTAGATTGCTTCCTCCTCACTCTACAAATTAGAGAATGGAAGTCCTGTGCCTAACAATGTGATCATATTACAGAAAATGCTCATCTGAAAGCATGTGTTGCTAAAGGATATCTAACCAAAGTAAATGGCCTTTGTTTGGCAAATGCACAGCTGAAGTTTATAAAATGAAAGATAAGGCCAAAGTTGAGTTAAAGACCAGGAAATCAAATTGTAGTTCATACTAGAGTAAGGAGAATTATAAGTTTTAAAGGAGAGGATTGAGGAGAGTTTTACAGAGAGGGAGTGAGGTCCCTGAAAAAGGAGAGGAGGGAACATGTGAGGAGTAGGTGAAAAAGAGCTCAGTATCATGGTGAGATGCTACAGCCTGAGAAGAAAGATGTCCACTGGGAAATGCCCAGTGATAAGGATGGCCAAGAGATCTAAAACTGAGAATGCCCGTGATTCAATTTCACATGGGTTGTCTTGACTATTGTGAGTTGTGATTCTCTTCTATCACCCTTACATCTTCAGTAGAAACTGTTCCAATAGCACTTTGCAGTGGTGCAGAGCAGTGTTCCAAGTTAGAGATGATATAGAGAAAGCACACCTGGCATGGAGAGAAGACAGCAGGCACTAGGATCCAGAGGATGATGGAGAAACAGGCTGCAGTGTAAACTGACCAGAAGAAAGTCAGAAGCACAGAATTTCCCAGACCTCATGGCAATGGTGTTAGATTTTCTACCACCTGAGGGATGTGCATCAAGGCACTTTATTTGACATTAAAGAAAAAGCAACAAACAATCCAATAAAAAAAAATGGGCAAAAGACTTGAATAGACATTTAACCAAAAAGGATATATAAATGCCCAATAAACCAAAAACCAAACTCACTGCCATTGAGTCTATGTGACTCATAGCAAGCCCTCCTTGGGCTTCTGAGATGGTATCACTATGGAAGTAGATTGTCCGACCTTCCTTCCAAGGAGTGACTCGTGGGTTTGAACTGCCAGCCTTCTGGTTATCAGTCAAATGCCTTAGGCACTATGCCACCAGATGCTCAACGTCATTAGGCAGTTGTTGTTGTTGTTGTTATGTGCCGTCGAGTCAGCCCTGACTCATAGCGACCCCTCCTTGGGTTTCCGAGGCAGTATCACTACGGAAGTAGGATTGCCCAACCTTCCTTCCGAGGAGTGGCTGGTGGGTTTGAACCGCCAGCCTTCTGGTTAGCAATCAAGTGTCTTAGCCACTATGCTACCAGAGCTCATTAGGCAGTAGGTAGATGCAAATCATAACCACAATGAGATACCATCTCAACTCCATTAGAATGGCAATGAGCCCCCCTCCACCACCAAAGGAAAAAAATAGGTGTTGGTGAGGTTGTGGAAAAGTTGGAACCCTCATCTATTGCTTGTGGGAATGTAAAATGGTGCAGCCATTGTGGAAAATAGTTTGGCAGTTCTTCAAAAAGTTGAACATAGAACTACCAAATGATGCAGCTATTCCAGTTGGAATTGACATAACAGCAATGGGTCTGAATTGGTTTATTCCATTCTTAGGTATATACCAAAAAAATGAAAGCAGTGATGAGAACAGATGCATATACACCAAGGTTCATTGTAGCATTATTCACAGTAGCCAAAAGGTGGAAACAACCTAATGTCCATTAATACATAAATTAATAAACAAAATGTGGTATATACATACAATGGAATATTATTCAGCCATGAAGAGATATGAAGTCTTGACACATGCCACAATACAGATATGGCGAGTAGCAACTGAGATCTTAAAAGCTAGAAAGCTGCCATCTAGATGCAACAATGGATCTCTCCTAGTTCAGAGCAAAGAAGAATGAAGAAAACCAAAAATTCATGGAAACAATTAGTCCTAG
>NW_006921947.1:2135485-2138492 GCF_000298275.1 Orycteropus afer afer
AGAGAGGGGAGAAGGGGAGATTTTCCTTAGGGGGCAATGAGTTTACATTAATGTGGTGGAATAATTTGGAAAAAAGATAGCGAGAATGTTGGTACAACTTGAAGAATGTAATCAATGTGTAAAAAGGACATGGAGGCTGCATCTTCTGACCTCCTCTAACCTCACCAGAGGAAGACAGAAACACCAGCAGCAGCCCAAAGCTTATTCCTATGAGGCCAGACATGTGACCACCCTCCAGCCTTTTACCAATTCTGACACCAACCATCCCTCCCACAGCACTTACTATGTCTCTGCTGGATTTGATAACTTGCTGCAATGGCCACACAAAACTCACAGACTATACTCACGATTATGGGGTTTATTAAAAAAGGGGTGTGAGGTAAGGCTAGGCCCCAAGCCCCCAAAGCCAGGAAAGGGAGGGAGCAGGAGAGGCCAGAGACCTGTGGACCAAGAGGATATCCATGTAAAAAGGGGCAGGAAGAAAGGCTACACTGCAAAGCCCCTAGAGCCAGGAAAGGGAGGGAGCAGGAGAGGTCAAGGACCTGCGGAGTGGCAGGATATCCAGGTAAAAAGGGGCAGGAGGCAAGGCTACACACCAAGCCCCCTAGAGCCAGGAAAGGGAGGGAGCAAAAAAGGCTGGAGACCTCTGGAGTGGCAGGATATCCAGGTAAAAAAGGGCGGGAGGCAAGACTAGGCCCTAAGCCCCCAGAGCCAGAAAAGGGAGGGAGCAACCAGAGAGAACAAAGTGGCAGGTTCCAGGTAGGAATTAGGTAAGGGGAGGGCACACAGGGTTCCAACAGCTAAGCGAGATAAACTTGTCTGTGAGTTTGTCATCCTGTGGGGCTTGTACGTTGCTGTGAGCCTTGAGGCTGTGCCACTGGTGTTTCAGATGCCAGCAGACTTGCACATGATGCACAGGTTTCAACACAGCTTACAGACTAAGACAGACTAGGAAGAAGGAGAAGGCCATCCTTTTCTCAAAAATTGGCCACGGAAAACCTTATGAATAGGAGAGAAACACTGTCTGATAAATTACTGGGCAACTTTATGAATAGCTTGGAAACATTGTCCGACACAGTGCAGGAAGATGAGACCCTTGGGTCAGAAGACACTCAAAATAGGACTGGGAAAGAGCTGCTTCATCAGAGTTAAATCAACCTTAATGATATAGACAAAGTAAGTCTTTCAGGACCTCCATGTGCTGACGTGGCACGACTCAAATTGAGAAGAAACAACTGCAAACATCCATTAATAATTGGAACATGGAATGTATGAAGCATGAATGTAGGAAAACTGGAAGTTGTAAAAAATGAAATGGAATGCATAAAGCTTGATATCCTAGGCATTAGTGAGCTGAAAAGGACGGGTTTGGGGCATTTTGAATCAGACAACCATATGATCTATTATGCCAAGAATAACAGTTTAAAGAGGAATGGTGTGGCATTCATCATCACAAAGGATGTTTCAAGATCTGTCCTGAAGTACAATGCTGTCAGTGATAGGATAATATCCATACGCCTACAAGGAAGACCCATTAATACTACTATTATTCAAATTTATGCACCAACCACCAAAGCCAAAGATGAGTAAATTGAAGATTTTTATCAACTTCTGCAGTCTGAAATTGACCTAACATGCAATCAAGATGTGTTGCTTATCACTGGTGATTGGAATGCAAAAGTTGGAAACAAAGAAGATTCACCAGTAGTTGGAAAATTTGACCTTGGTGACAGAAATAACTCTGGAGATTGCATGAGAGAATTTTGCAAGACCAATGACTTCTTCATTTCAAATACCTTTTTTCAACAACACAAACAGTAACTATACATGTGGGCTTCACTAAATGGAGTACACTGGAATCAGATTGACTACATCTGTGACAAGAGGAGATGGAAAAGTTCAATATCTTCAGCCAAAACAAGGCCAGGAGTAACTGTGGAACAGACCATCAACTGCTCATATGCAAGTTCAACTTAAAGTTGAAGACAATTAAAACAAGTCCACGAGAGCCAAAATATGACCTTGAATATATCCCTCCTGGATTTAGAGGCCATCCAAAGAATAGATTTGATGCATTGAACATCAATGACCAAAAACCAGAAGAATTATGGGATAACATCAAGAGCATCATCCATGAGGAAAGCAAGAGGTCATTAAAAATATGAGAAAGAAAGAAAAGACCAAAATGGATGTCAGAAGAGACTCTGAATCTTGCCCTTGAGTGAAGAGTAGCTAAAGCTAATGGAAGAAATGACAAGATAAGAGCTGAACAGAAGATTTCAAAGAGCAGTTGAGCACACAAAGCCAATTACTATAACGAAATGTGCAAAGACCTGGAGTTAGAAAGCCAAAAGGGAAGAACACACTCAGCGTTTCTCAAGCTGAAAGAACTGAGGAAAATATTTAAGCCTCGAGTTGCAGTATTAAAAGATTCTATGGGCAAAATACTGAATGATGCAGGACACATCAAAAGAAGACAGAAGGAATACACAGAGTCACTGTACCAAAAAGAACTGGTAGATCTTCATCCATCTCAGGAGGTGGCATATGATCTGGAACCAATGGTACTGAAGGAAGAAGTCAAAGCTGTACTTAAAGAATTGGTGAAGAACGAGGCTCTAGGAGTTGATGGAATACCCATTGAGATGTTTCAACAAACGGATGCCCCACTGGAAACACTCACTCAGTCCCACTGGAAACACTCACTCAGTTATGCCAAAAGATTTGGAAGACAGATACCTGGCCAACTGACCAGAAGAGATCCATATTTGTACCCATTCCAAAGAAAGGTAGTCCCACAAAATGTGGAAATTATCGAACAATATCATTACCATTGTGTGCAAGTGAAATCTTACTGAAGATAATTCAAAAACGGTTGCAGCAGTATATTGATAGAGAACTTCCAGAGGTGCAAGCTGGATTCAGAAGAGGACATGGAACAAGGGATATCATTGCTGATGTCAGATGGCTCTTGGCTCAAAGCAAAGAATACCAGAAAGATGTTTAC
>NW_006921947.1:2139117-2139727 GCF_000298275.1 Orycteropus afer afer
AGTTGACAAAAGAGGGGAAGGCCCTCAAGGAAATGGATTGACACAGTGGCAGTGGCAATGGGCTCAAGTATAACAAGAATCATGGAGCTGGCTCAGCACCAAGTGGTGTTTCATTCTGCTGTGCATAGGGTCGCTGAGTCAGAGATGATTTGACGGCACCTAACAACAATAACAGGCTACAAATCAGGTTCAGGAATGCGCTCAGGATACAATTCTTCAGTCAGGACAGTCCACCTCTACTGTACCCTCAGATACACCTCTCTGGCCCTTGGCCTCTTAGCTTGGCCTCTGCCTCTTTGGGCCAGGTAAGCCTGCTGCTCTGTCTTGTGCTACTTTGTTCCACTGCCACCATCTCTCTGCCGGGGTGTCTCTCCACTGGTGTGTCTCTCAGCCAACAAGGTCTAGTGCAGGGATCTCGGGTCCAAGGACATGCTTCACTTCACCTCCAGCTTTTCTCTGTTGATGGCAGTGAGATCCCCTCTCTGCCTCTAGAAGGGCTCATTTTAAGCCTGGCAGAGTGACAAAACTAACGAATCCCAACACCAGAGTTCTACACACCTTATATGCACGGTCCTACCCAGTAATCCAATGGGAGTTACAAAGACTATGG
>NW_006921947.1:2139997-2145588 GCF_000298275.1 Orycteropus afer afer
CTAAAAAGTAAATAATCACTTTTGAATAAGTAAACATATGCAATAATAAATACATAAAATATAAATTTAAATGAATATAGTTATAGAAGGGGGTTGATAAAGATCACATGAGATCACAGATGTAAAATAACTTGACAAGAATATGGATCATAATTTAAGAAGAAAAGATTGGTCTTTATTCTCTGGATCCTTAACTAGCAACAAAAGGTATATTGTTTCCAGTGAGAAATAATGACACGGTTTCGATTTCAAAATAGTGAGAGAGAGAACACTCGCAGTGTGTGGAAGAGAAGAGACTGATTACCATTATCTTAGAATTTTTTAAATTTCTAATCTAGAAATTCAGGAAACTAAGTAAAATTCACACTACAGCTTGCATAATAGAATTTATATAATAGGCAGGTAAAAGTCATCAAGCTTGGGATGTCACAATTCAGGTCATATTTTAATGCCAACAGAAATGATTTCAGACATGAAGTGTATTCCCAAAGCCTAAAAAAATACACCTTCACACACAGCCTCAACAACTGCATGTGAGAGCACTGGGTACTTATGGCAAAGGCACTGGAGTTTTATATAAGCTAGCACCTAGGACCTCTAGCCATGGGAATCAATATGCATGTGAAATATTAATGCCTCCTGATTCCCAAAAGAAGCAACGCTCCAGAAATTTTGGGGTTCCAGGATTCCAGAGTATATGTGAATTAACTTTGATCTATTAGTCAAGATAGATTGGGATATAGGAGTTCTGGTAGCAAAGTGCCTAAGACATTTGACTGTTAACCAGAAGGCTAGCGGTTCAAACCCACCAGCCACTCCTCGGAAGGAAGATGGGGCAATCTACTTTCATAGCGATAACACCACAGAAACCCAAGGTTGGGATATGCTACAGTAAAAATCAATCCTCAAATTCTCAGTGATTTAGCACAACAAAAGATTATTTCTTACTTGGACAAAGTCTCCAGAAGATCTGGCAGACTGGGCAGGCCCGCCATTCTCCATGTATTAGCAGAGTATCCCATACTGCTTGAATTGTACGTTATCTCCATGTCAACACATGATCCCATGGTTTCTGTGTTCTGAGGAATAAAGTGCAGAGAATCGAGAGCTGGCTTTTAAATACATCCATCCATAATCCACATTTCAGTCACATGACTAAACCTAACTTCAAGAAGGCATGTGCCCATTCCACCCTACCTCACCTCCCCCCCCAAAAAAAGGATCAGAAATCTTTTTGTTCTGTTCTACTTGTCTCTTGGTAAATATTATTCATACGCACTACAGAGACATACTAGACTTTTTGATTGTACTGATATTTCCACAGAAAAGGTAAAATTTAAAATCTTTCCAGGAATTTTGAAGCTTAGAAACATTTTCCTGCTTCCTTCCACTTGTTCCATCATTCACTTTGGTGTGACCAAAAAGAAAAATGAAAAACTAGACTTCAAAACCATTATTTCTTTTAACCCAGCCAACATCAGTAGAGAACGACCATGAGCTGTCCCTTATCTCCTGTAGGGTTTCTCCACCTTGGATCTATTGATGCTTTAAGCCAGAAAATACTCCTGTGCATTGTGGGATGTTTAGCAGCATCCTTGGCATCTGCCCACTAGATGCCAACAGCAACCCCCCTCAGGTGTGACAACCGAAAATGTCTCTGGACATTGTCAAATGTCCCTAGAGGCAAAATTGCCCTTGATTGAGAACCACTTTTTTTATTGGTTTCCTTTGGCCACTAAAGGGACATAGGAAGGGTACAGAGAGACCAAAGGAGCCCTGATGGCACAATGGTTAAGTGCTTGGCTACTAGCCAGAAGGTCAATGGTTGGAACTCACCAGTGGCTCTGTGGAAGAAAGGACCTGGGAGATGCTTCAGTAAATATCACAGCCTAGAAAATCCTACAGGCACCTCTACTCTGTCATACAGTGCTGCTGAGTCACGATCGACTTGACGGCATACACAACAGAAACAGACCACTTTTTCCCAGCTCTACCACTTATTTCCCCCGTGACCTTGGGAAAGTTTCTGAAGCTCTCTTTACCTTATCTATAAAATGGGGAAAATAATATTACCTGATTCGTGTGCTGTTGTAGGAATTACATGAGACACTAAATAACCCCTCCTGTCGTTGCAGTTTTGAGAAATTACTTCTGTTATGCACCCAGTTCCTGTATATGCATAGTCTATTTTTCGACCTTCTGTTCTGTTCTACTTATCTCTTTGCACATTCCTCTCATATTCCCCATCATGTTAATTAACTATCATTCTTAGTAGTAAGCCCTCTAATATCCACAGATAACTTGTCTGGGGAGCTCAACCACCTGGAAAGTGGTTGAAATCAGAGAAATGAAGAAAAAGACCTGCAGAAGCCTTGCACTAGACTTCAGAGGTTTTTCTCATTGAGGGGAAGGCCTTCAATGAGATGGACTGACACAGTGGTTGCGGTGATGGGCTCAAGTATAACAGGGATTACAGAGCTGGCACCGGACCAGGTGGTATTTCTTTGTGCTGTGCATAGGGTCGCTATGAGTCGGAGACGACTCGACGGCACCTAACAACAAATTCCCCAAGATTATTAAGATGGCTTACAAATGGTTTCTGCCTCCACCCCTGGACATCTTGTGCCTCACACACAGGTACAGGCACCTAATAAATGGTCCATGAAAGACTATATGACCGATTCCAGGCATGAGTCAAACAAGCTTGTCATTACGGGGCTTCCCCACATCACCAGAGGTAGAAGTGGAATGGGTGGAATGGGCCAGGAGAGGTATTAGTGCAGACAAGACTGGTGACAGCAGTAAGAAGTGACAGGTGACAGTCTGACATTAAAAGAGGAAATTAAAGGGCGGCCATTAATTAAAAACTACCAGCCCCCTGCTCCGGAGAGTGAGCAGGCATGCACACCACAATAACCCCTTAGCTTCACCACACTGTCAGAGCATCATAATTGACATTCCTAATAATGACTGTGACATTTTAAAAATGCTAATTTCTCTTCAGCATGTTCTATTTTAAAAGATTCAGAGTCGTGTGTGAGGCATTTGAGAAAGATTTCCATCACAGGCTTATAAAATATGGGATTTTCAATGTACCTTAGAGATTACTTAACCTGCCTCCATCCTCTGGTGAAGAAAAGCAGTCCTGGAAAGGTGACATGCACTTCCCCAAGGTCAGCCACCCACAAAGGCAGGACTGGCACTGAAACCTTCATTTCCTGAATTCATGGCAATTGTGTTTACCACTGTTGCATACCTTCACAAATACATTATTTTAATTTCTGAAAATTGCCAAAGTTAGTATTTAGCAATTCACTAGGGGTACAAGTCAACTCTTTGGAATTTTCCCTCACTGATTTATTAATCAACTAATCCCTACTGAGCAACACAACAAAATAATTTAGATCTGGAGGGTGTTGCAAAGAAGGGAGAAAATACAGTGCTTGACTCAATGACTTCAATTTCTAGAAAGGAAGGGAAGATTTACATGTAAGAAGTGAGAGCAGAGCAAAGCAATATGGAGAATGGGGATAAGTTAGTGTGTGGGAAATAATTCTAGATGCTCTAGGAATTGCGAGATGGGAAACACCAGCCCTTAGCAGGTGGCCAAGGAAGGTTCAGGGGTCACCTGAGTAGGACCCAGAAGGGTATGTAGAATTTAGAAAAGGAACCAAGGCTACTCCTGATGTGAAGAACAATATTAGAAAATACAAGAAGGAGGTGGCATCCTGGATCACATTTTCTAATCCGTTCATTTGATTCTAATCCAATTGGGTACCTAACAAGTATGAATTATTTATGAAGATGGGGGAGGGGGCAGACAGGAAATATTAAAAATTTAGCCAGCCTTGGGAAATCTAAGTTGAAAGGATCACACAATAAAGAAAATTGCCCAAGTGCTCTTGAACAGCACTATCTGATAGAAATACAACCCAAGCCACATATGAATTTAAAATTTTCTAGTAATCACATTAAAAAAGTAAAAACAAACAGCTGAAATGGATTTTAATAATATATTTTATTTATCTTACTATGTCTAAAATGTTACTTCAATATACAATCAATATAAAAATTGTTAATGAGATGAAAGACTGAAATCTAATGTGCACTTCACACTTACAGCACGTCTGTTTGGAGGCTAAATTGTCACACCTAAATGATCTGAATTTAGACACAGTAAAATTTACAATTGAAAGAGTGAATTCACATACCCAACTTGTCCAAACTTAATTAAAAGCTTTCTAACAATTGAATCAAATACCCCAAAACAGTCTTCCTTTAATATTCACACCTACACTGGCAAAACTACTTGTTTTTAAGTTTAAATGACAACTAATGAAAATTAAATAAAAATTCAGTTCCTCAGTGCCACTGACCAAATCTTAAGGATTCAATCCCCACACGTGGCTAGTGGCATCATAGGTCTAGAAAGTACGTTCAGTGAGTTCTAGGGACCGGGTAAAGCAGAGGGTCAGCCAAAAAGAGGAGGACCCTCCACCCTCAAGATTGACACAGTGGCTGCAACGATGGGCTCCAACACAGCAGCCACTGGGAGAATGGTGCAGGAGCGGGCAGTGTTCCACTCTGCTGTACACAGGATTGCTAAGAGCTGGAACCTACTCGACAGCACCTAACAACAAAAGAGACGGCAAGCAGGGTTGGCCAGGTGACATGAATCCCTTGGATGGAAAACCTAGAGTGCCTGAAAGGAGACTCTGAACATAAGCTCATATGCAAAATGGAGCCACCCTACACTCTGCACTTGAAGAAGAGTGTCAAGACAAAAGCAGATTTCTAAGGAAACTAATCTGTAACAGAATAGAGAAAATGCAACAAAAAAACAAACCCAGAGAGACCAATGGGAAGTTTTTTGTAGTAAACAACATGTGAAGAAATGAGAATTTGAACTGAAAGTGGAAATGAGCAATGGAGGAGAGCAGTTGATCTGAGAGGCCACTGGATGCAAGAACTGACAAAAGACCAAGAAATAGATGGGATGCACCAGGCTGAAGACCTCAGAGGGAACTTTACCTTGTTGTTGCCTATTAGTTTTGTTTTTTCGGTTTAAGCTTTTGTTTTTGTGTTTGTTCTCCCTCTATTCTTTCTTCTATATGCATTTTACAGCCATACATATATATATATATATTCTATTGTGCTTGTGAAGAGTTCATGGATTCTCAAATAACTCTTGAACTCTTAGGATTGTAAAGGGTCTATTGTTATGGAGACAGAGAGAGAAAGAGATGAAAGAAGTAAAAGAAACAGACACAGAGAAAAAAACTCTAGATTTAAGATGTAGCAATACATAGATGACAAATAAAGACATTTAAGTAGGTGGAAATTACACAGGGAGATATGTTATATGAAAAGACAAGGGTCAGAGATGGAACACAAGGATAGTATAATTCTAGGAACAGAGGAGCTTTTAAAAGAATGTTCCAGTGTGCCAAGAGACAGCCAGACAGGTTAGGTGAATTGCTCCATGGTCTTACCCATTCCACATTTAAAGGACTAGGTGTTCACATGATAGATAACAGTGAGATGGGCGGTTAGCGCTACAGCCAGGACTTGACCCCAGAAGACCTCTGTAT
>NW_006921947.1:2145883-2150975 GCF_000298275.1 Orycteropus afer afer
TGGCTGATGGTTTTGAACCACCAATTTTCTGGTTAGCAGTCAAATGCCTTAGGCACTGTGCCACCAGAGCTCCTTAGGTGAGTATATTAGGTAAAAGAAAAGATGGGGGTGTGTATAGCTTTGGGACAGGTGAGGGTGGGGAAAAAAATCTCTGTTTATAGGAATGGTGGTGCTAGAGGCAGTCAGGCTTTGGGAAGAAGTTTGGTGTTGGCCCCCCATCCATTACCTGCAATATGATGGGTGTGGAGGTATAGAAAAAAAATAAATTATGACATTCGAAAATTCTGAGAACATTTCAATATGAACTGAAGACACATGGTATCATATAACTTATAAAGGGGGCTGTTGCTGTTAGTTGTCATGGAGTCAGCTCTGACTCATGGCAACCCCATGTACAACAGAACAAAACCCCCAGTCCTCAGCCATCTTCACGATCATTGGTAGCTCGAGTCCACCCATCTGTCACCTTGCCACATTGTGCTGGCTTGTGTGTTACTATAATGCTGGAAGCTACGTCACTGGTGTTTCAAATATCAGCAGGGTCACCCATGGTGGAAAGGGTTCAGTGAAGCTGCCACACTAAGACAGACTAGGAAGAAAGGTCTGGTAATCTATTTCCAAAAATTACTCAATGAAAACCCTATAGCTCACAACAGAATATTAAAAGCGATTTAAAAATAAAACACAAAAATCTATGGCCATTGAGTTGATGCTGACTTTTAGCAAACCTGCAGGACAAGACAGAACTGCCCCATAGGATTTCCAAGGCTGTAAATCTTCACAGAAGCAGACTGCCTCATTTTTCTCCCATGGAGCAGTTGCTGAGTTTGAACAACTGAAGCTTTGGTTAGCTGCAGACTACTTAACCACTACACCACCAGGGTTCCCTATTAAAAATTAAATTAAATTAATAACCATGAAAAGGGAGGATACTGAATTGTGTGCATGGAGATAGACAACAGATGCTAATACCAACCAGTGTGCCCTGAATACTGCCTTACCGTTAACACCAAACACCAGGGTACGGATAAACACATAAACATCTGAGAAGATCAGGTGGGTGTCAGTGAACAGGAGTATACTCTAGACCAAGGATAGATTCATCTGAGGCTAATCTTGCACAGATACCAGTGATACAAAATACCTGCAGTCCTTACAGAAACAACAGAAGACAGACATAGACCAATCCCTCACAGACACCCAGACACTGTGGGAGAGAGATCCAATGGATCTACCATTCCAGGACCATAGTACTGAGGGACTCAGACTGAATCGGCACAATAAAATACATAAAAGCCTTATTCCTCATCCTACATTGGTAAATAGCGACTGGGGTCTTAAAAGCTTTCAAGCAGCCCTCTAAGATGCAGCTAATGGTCTCCTATCATTGGAAGCGAAGAAGAGTGCAAAACAACCACGGCATTTGGAAGCAATCAGCCCTAGGACAAGATGGTCCTCAAGACCAGAAGAACTGGATGGTGCCCAGCTACCAATGCCAATAACTCAGGAAGGGATCAAATCTGGAGATCCTGCATAGAGTGGGAGGAAAAAACATGGAACTAAACCCAAAAACTCAATAATGACCAGAATTACTAGTCGGATGGAGTCTGCTGAGACCCTCAATACTATGGTCCTGGGATACATTCTGGGCCTGAAATAAAGCTCATTCCCAAGGGCGGGCTCTCAGCCCAATAGTAAACAAGATGTACTCAACCCAGGGTGATGCACCCACATACTCTATGGAAATGCAACCCTTGGAGCAATCGACCATGGGGCACCAGAGGGGCAACATTCACATGGAGGAAATGCAGGACACACAGGAGTAATGTTTAATATTTTGGGTCCAAACTGTGAAATACAATAGAGAAAATTATCCATCTTAGAAACACAATTCATTTTATTGCATAGTTGACTATTTTTTTTAAGTTTTTTTTTTTTTTTTTTTTAAGGAAGAACATATTCATTAAATCTACCCATATTCATAAAACAACGCTCTGGTTCAACTAAATCCTTATTTCTTTCTTCCCAGAATTTTCATAAAAAAAGAGAACCCAGCCTTATTTAGCTTATACTTCTTTCAGTGACATCCAAGATTGTGAAATCAGAGAACCATGGAACATAAAAAAAGGAAAAGGAGTTGTCTGGAGTGGCTTTCTTCCCCCTTCACCTGACACCTTCTCCTCAGTTCCCACGCCAGGTGGAACATCACCTCTGTTGAAGCAGAACTGGTTTGTATGAGCTTCCCTGCACCTTTACAGCCTCTCCCAGCAATTGACCCTCTTCCAGAAATCTCTATGCATTCTTCTGACTTGTGAACACATCTCTCTGTGTCAATATGGTCCTTCAGGGCAGAAATCATGTCATATACATCTTTGTATCTCCAGAGATTAATTAGCCCAGAGGCTGATCTAGGAGGCCTCCAATAAGTATTTGTGGAAGATATAAAGAATAGAGAAATAAATGAATAGTGAAAGGCTGAATCTTAAAACTGGACTCAGAGCTGGAATTCTTATTAGCAGTATTACTTTGAGAATCACGCCACCTCTCTGAGCTTTAATTTCCTCCTCATAAAAAAGTGACATGCAATATTTGACTGGGGGACTTCTCTGGACTATGGAAAGTATGACATGATAATATGTGTGAAGGCTCCTGGTAAATATGTAAGTGCTATGCAATTTATTCATTATTATCTGGTTCGTTATCGGCTGGGGTCTTCCTGCCGCTGGATGGAGACTATATAAAAGCCTACTACAGTGTAGAACAGGGATAGGATAGGAATTCTCTAGTTCTGGGAATGACAGCATTGTTGGCCAAGACCCCAAACCAAAATCTTGAGAAACACCTTGAAACCTCATTCTCCTTCACTCTCAACACCCATTAGAACCACTATCCCATTTTACCATCACTGAGCACAGTACCAAACCAAAACCAAATTAAAGCCACTGCCATCAAGTTCATTCTGACCCATAATGACCCTATCCAATAGAGTAGCACTGTCTCAAAGGATTTCCAAGGCTGTAAATCTTTTTTCTTTTTTTTTTTTATTGTGCTTTAGGTTCAAATTTACAGAGCAGAGTCAGTTTTCCATTCAATGTTTCATGTACATTTGGTTTCACTCCCCAATTATCATCTCCAACCTAACCCACTCTCCTCCCCTCCCTTTCCAGTACCCCCTCTCCTTGTACCCCTCATAATTATGCACTCCTAAGTATCCTGCATTTCCTCCGAGTGAATGTGGTCCCTCTGGTGCTCCATGGTCAATTGCTCAAAGGGATGCATTTCCATACAGTATGTGGGTGTGTCACCCTGAGTTGAATGGTCTACATGTACGTCTTGTTTACTACTGGGCTGAGAGTTAGCCCCTTGGAATGAGTTTTATTCCAGGCCCAAAGTGTATCCCAGGGCCATAGTATTGGGGGTCCCACCAGACTCCATCTGACCAGTAATTCTGGTCATTATTGGGTTTTTGGATTTTGTTCCACGTTTTTTCTCCCACTCTAGCTAGGATCTCCAGTTTTGATCCTTTCCTGAGTGGTTGGCATTGGTAGCCGGGCACCATCTAGTTCTGGTCTCAAAGTCCATCCTGTCCTAGGGCTGATTGCTTCCAAACGCCCTTGTTTTTTTGCACTTTTCTTTGCTTCCAACAATAGGAGACCATTAGCTGCATCTTAGATGGCCGCTTGAAAGCTTTTAACACCCCAGTCGCTACTCACCAATGTAGGTTGTGGAACAAGATTTTTACATATTTTGTTGTGCCAATTGAGTCTGGTGTCCCCAGTACTATGGTCCTGAGTCATTAGATCCATCATTAGATCTCTCTCCCACAGTGTCTGGCTCTCTGTAAGGGATTGCTCTATGTCTGTCTTCTGTTGTTTCTGTAATGATTGCAGGTATTTTGTATCACTGGTATCTGTGTAAGATTAGCCTCAGCTGAATCTATCCTTGTGCTAGAGTATACTCTTGTTCACTGATCTCCACCTTACCTTCTCAGATGTTTATATGTTTATCTGTAGCCTGGTGTTTGGTGTTAATGGTAATGCAGTATTTTTGGATATACTGGTATTAGCCTCTGTCGTAACATCTTATGTGCACAATTCAGTGTCCTGCCTTTCCCCAAGGAGCTCTGGTAGCATAATGCCTAAGGCACTTGACTGCTAACCAGAAGGCTGGCAGTTCAAACCCACCAGCCACTCCTCGGAAGGAAGATTGGGCAATCTACTTCCGTAGAGATACTGCCTCGGAAACCCAAGGAGGGGTCGCTATGAGTCGGGTCTGACTCGACGGCACAAAACAACAACAACCCTTTCCCCAATGTTATCATGGTGGTCACAGACTCTTTTCACACCATCCCTCCCCTTGCCCACCTCAGCTTGTGGCCCCCAACTAGCCTGAAATTAATCTCTCTCCTTCCCTCCCCATCATGGTAGCCTACAAAGTGAGTTCCTTCCTTAAGAAAAACTTTCTTTGTCTTTTTACAATAATGGGCTCATACAGTATTTGTTGGGAGCTCTAGTAGCATAGTGCCTAGAGCACTTGACTGCTAACCAGAAGGCTGGCGGTTCAAACCCACCAGCCACTTCTCGAAAGGAAGGTTGGGCAGTCTACTTCCGTAGTGATACTGCTTCAGAAACCCAAGGAGGGTTGCTATGAGTTGAGGCTGACTTGACGGCACATAACAACAGTATTTGTCCTTTTGCAATTGACTTATTGCACTCAGTATTATGTCTTCTAGGCTCATCCATGTTGTGAGATGATTCACCTATCCTTCATTGTTCTTTAATATAGCATAGTATTTCATTGTGTGCATGTACCATAATTTGGTTATCCATTCATCTGTTGATGGGCATTTAGGCTGTTTCTATCTCTTTGCTGTAGTGAATTGTGCAGCAGTGGACATAGGTGTGCATATGTCTGTTCATTTGCTGCCTCTCACCTCTTTAGGATATATTTCTAGTAATGGAATTGTTGGGTCAAATGGTATTTCTATTTTCAGCTTTGTAAGGAAATACCATGCCATCTGTCACAATGGTTGTACCACTTTGCAATCCCTCCAACAGTGTATGAGAGTTACAATCTCTCCACAACCTTGTCA
>NW_006921947.1:2153091-2154832 GCF_000298275.1 Orycteropus afer afer
TTCCATTTATGTAGATCCCCTATTTTCTCCTATAGTAGTGTTTTATAGTGTTCTTTGTGTAGGTCTTTTGTGTCTCTGGTAAGATTTATTCCTGGATATTTTATCATTTTAGTAGCTATTGTGAATGGTATTGTTTCGTCTCTTTGTTGGTGTAGAGGAATCCAACTGATATTTGTATGTTGACCTTGTATCCTGCCATTTTGCTGAACCTTTCTATTAGTTCCAGTAGTTT
Organism: Orycteropus afer afer; assembly: GCF_000298275.1. Classification (NCBI taxonomy): domain Eukaryota; kingdom Metazoa; phylum Chordata; class Mammalia; order Tubulidentata; family Orycteropodidae; genus Orycteropus; species Orycteropus afer. The sequence goes on from NW_006921947.1 coordinate 2,153,324, forward strand.
TTTGGGCTGAGTTCCTTGGATTTTTATGTACAGGATCATATTATCTGCAAATAGAGATAGCTTTACTTCCTCTTTGCCAATTTGGATGCCTTTTATTTCACTTCCTTGCCTTATTGTCCTGGCCAGAACTTCCAATACACTTCTAAATAGGAGTGGTGATAAAGGGCATCCCAGTCTGGTTCCCATTTGTAAGGGGAATGTTTTGAGTCTTTCTCAATTAATAATAATATTGGCCATTGGCTTTGCATATATGCCATTTATAATGTTGAAGAATATCCCTACTATCCTTATTTTGCTGAGAGTTCTGAACAGGAACGGGTGTTGTATTTTATCAAATGCCTTTTCTGTGTCAATTGATATGATCATATGGTTCTTCTGTCTTGTTTACATGGTAGATTCCATTGATTGTTTTTCTAGTGTTGAACTATCCTTGCATTGTTGTTGTTGTTAGGTGCTGTCAAGTCGTCTCCAACTCATAGTGACTCAGTGCACAACAGAATGAAACACTACTGGGTCCCATGCCAACTCCATGATCCCTGCTATACTTGAGCCCATCACTGCAGGAATGGTGTAAATCCATTGCATTGGGGGTCTTCCCCTCTTTTGTCAACCCTCCACCTTACCAAGCATGACATCCTTCTCCAGGGAATGGTCCCTTCCAATAACATGACCAAAGTATGTGAGACAAAGTCTGGCCATTCTCGCTTCCAAGGAGCATTCTGGCTGCACTTCCTCCAGGACAGATTTGCTGGTTCTTCTAGCAGTCCATGGTACTTTCAGCATTCTTCACAAGCACCACAATTCAAAAGCATCAATTCTTCCTCTTTCTTCCTTATTCATTGTCTAGCTCTCTCATGCATATGAGGCAACTGAAAATACAATGGCTTGTGTCAGGTGCACCTTAGTCCTCAAGGAGACATCTTTTCTCCTCAGCACTTGAAAGAGGTCCTTTGCAGCTGACTTGTCCAGTGCTATACATCATCTGATGTCCTGACTGCTGCTTCCATTGGCGTCAATTGTAGAACCAAGCAGTGTGAAGTCTTTGACAACTTCAATCTTTTCTCCATTTATTGTGATGCTGCTTATGGGTCCAGTTGTGAGGATTTTTGCTTTCTTCATATTGAGATGTAATCCATACTGCAGACTATATTCTTCAATCCTCATCGGTAAGTGCTTCAAGTCATCCTCACTTTCAGCAAGCAAAGTTGTGTCGTCAGCATACTGCAGGTTGTTAATGAGTCTTCCTCCAATCTTGATGCCACATTCTTCTTCCTATTGTCCAGCTTCTCTGATTATTTCCTCAGCATACAGATTGAATAAGTATGGTGAAAGGATACAACCCTGACACACTCCCTTCTTGATTTTAAACCATAAAGTGTCCCCTTTTTCTGTTGAAACGACAGCCTCCTGGTCTGTGTACAGGTTCCTCATGAGTACAATTAAGTGTTCTGGAATTCCCATTCTTTTCAATGTTATCCACAATTTGTTATGATCCACACAATCAAATGC
>NW_006921947.1:2156002-2157188 GCF_000298275.1 Orycteropus afer afer
GGAATAACTTGAGTAGTATAGGTGTCAACTCTTCCCTGAATATTTGGCAAAATTCTCCAGTGAAGCCATCAGGGACAGGACTTTTTCTTGTGGGAAATTTTTTTTATGACCTGCTCAATTTCTTCCTTTGTTATGGGTCTGTTCAAGTATTCTGTCTCTGAATTGGATAGTTTAGGTAGGTCTTGTGATTCCAAAAACTTATCCATCCCTTCTAGGTTCTCAGATATTTTGGAGTATAGTTTTTTAATATTCTGTCAGTATCTTTTTTATTTCAGTTGGTTCTTTTGTGATGACACCTTTTAATTTACTATTCTTGTAATTTGCATCTTCTCTTTCTTTTCTTTTGTTAGATTTGCCAATAGTTTGTCAATTTTGTTAATCTTATCGAAGAATCAGCTTCTTGTTTTGTCGATTTTCTCTATTGTTTGGTTTCTGTTTCATTTATTCCTGCTCTGATCTTTATTATTTCCTTATTCCTAGATCCTGTGGGATTCCTTTGTTGCTCTTTTTCTAATTGTTAGAGTTGTTGACTTGGAGTATTGATTTTGTTTTTTCCCCTTTTTGGATGTATGCATTTATTGCTATAAACTGACCTCTGAGTGTTGCTTTCACCGTGTCTCATAGGTTTTGGTAAGATGTATCTGCATTCTTGCTTGTTTCTAGGAATTTTTTTTTTTTATTTCACACTTTATTTCTTCTACTACCCAGTAGTTTTTTAGCAGTGTATGGTTCAACCTCCACATTTTATGTTTTTCCTTGATCTTCTTACTATTAATTTCTAATTTTATAGCATTGTGGTCCAAGAAGATGTTTTGTAGTATTTCAATGTTTTTTAATTTACTGACGCTTGTTTTATTCCTAACATATGATCTATTCTGCAGAATGATCCATGTGCACTGGAGAAGAATGTGAATTGTGCTTTTGCTGGGTGGAGTACTCTGTATATGTCTATGAGGTCGAGTTGGTTGACTATGTTGTTGAGTTCTTCTATATCTTTGTTGAGTTTTTTTCCAGTTGATCTGTCTCTCCTTGAAAGTGGTGTGTTAAAGTCTAGCACTATTGTAGAGTTGTCTCTTTTCCCTTTTAATTCAGTTAATATTAGCTTCACGTATTTTGGAGCACTTTCATTGGGTGTGTAGATATTAATTATCATGATGTCTTCTTTATCAATTGACCCTTTCAGCAT